>NW_028227277.1:10708769-10786269 GCF_978045245.1 Mus caroli
GTTTTATCTTTTTATGGGATTTCAGAGTGTTTGTGAACATGTATATCTCTGTGTCTACATGTGTATTTCTTGTGCTTTTTCTTTGGCTAGTTTTATTCTGTTTGCTTTCTTCTTTTCTTGTTCTTTTTTTTATTACTGTATCTTAATCATCATTATTGTTGTTATTATTATCATTACTAGTATCATTATTATTTAGATGCCTGCTTGTATTTTAATAAAGGGAGAAAGAAAAAGGTGTGAATTTGGGTGAGAGAAGAAATGGAGAGGATGTAGAAGGATTTGGGGGCACTGTAATCAGAATGTATTGAATGAAAAGATGTATTTTCAATTAAAAGTGTCTTCACAGAAATGTTGATCTTATTATTTGTACAAAGGACATAGAAACTTATTTTTTAAAGAGTCATATTGTAAACAGAGGACAAGTATGAAAGTTTTTCATACTGAGAAGAGTTTCATTTTGAAGGTATTGTGAGGACCCTAGAGTTAATAATCAAGAACACAGAGCATGACACACAGCAGACAAAAGTACAAAGCACACACAAATAGACAGGTAGGCATCAAATTAGTGAATGCATGGACCATTTTCATGGAGCACAAATCCTCTCCCATTCTCCTTAAGAACAAAACAGAATCGCTGTTGTCTCCAAAGCCTTTGAGTAGGAATTCATCCAGTATCCTTTTTCTTCTATTTGACTAGAACTGACTCAACACTGCCAAGATTCCAGGACAGGAAAAGAGACACCCTCATCCACTTGGGCATGTGTGCTTCCAGGTAGTGTTACAGATGATCACATTCTTAGACAACTAAAATAGAGCACATCTATCCTAGTACAGTTCCGGAAGGCAGAAAGTGTGAAAATCTAGGGACTGGCTAGTTTTACTTGTGCCTGGCACCTTGAATGGCAACATGTAGGTTGTGAGTCCTTGTGATACTTTCATGGGAGTTGTCTAAAACTATCTTTATGTCAGATATTTATGTTAGGATTTATAACAGTAGGAAATTATAGTTATGAAGTTGCAAAAAAAAATTATATTGAGGGGCTCACCATAGCTTAAGGAAGTATATATGTGAAGGAACTACAGCATTAGGAAGGTTGAGAACCATTCTCTGGAAGCTTGAAAACAGAAAGCATGGTGTGCCTCACAGCCTGCGTTTGACATCAGTATAAGGCCTGCTTCTGACTCTGATCTTGGCTTCCTTTTGTTTCTTGTGACCATGTGGGAATAACCTAGATAGTATAGTAAAATGCCCTATCTGAGAACATGATCAGAATCCATCTTGTGAAACCATGTGCTATAGTATCATTAGGAAAGGGCTGTCTTTGGAACCTGCATGCATGTGAGTGCTTTGTGCTTTGCTCACTTTCTTTCTTTCTTTCTTTCTTTCTTTCTTTCTTTCTTTCTTTCTTTCTTTCTTTCTTTCTTTCTTTCTTTCTTTCTTTCTTTCTTTCTTCTTTCTTTCTTTCTTTCTTCCTATCTTTCTTTCTTTCTTTATCTTCCTTCCTTTCTTCCTTTCTTTCTTCCTTCCTTCCTTCCTTCCTTTTTTCCTTCCTTCCTTCCCTCCCTCCCTCCCTCCCTACCTCCCTCCCTCCCTCCCTCCCTCCCTCCCTCCTTTCTTTCTTTCTTTCTTTCTTTCTTTCTTTCTTTCTTTCTTTCTTTTTTTCTTTCTTTTTTCTTTTCTTTCTTTTTTTTTCTGTTTTTTTTTTTTTTCTTTGAGGCAGGGTTTCTCTGTGTAGCGCTCAGTCATGGAATTCATTCTGAAGATCAGGCTAACATGGAACTCATAAATTTGCCTGTCTCTGCCTACCAAGTGCAGGGATTAAGGCTTGTATCACCACACCCAGCGTCTTTGATTTTTTATTCTGGTATTAACTTATTGTTCCCAATGTGGTTTATTTAATTTCATTGTTTTATTTTACTCTTCTCTCCTCTCCTCTCCTCTCCTCTCCTCTCCTCTCCTCTCCTCTCCTCTCCTCTCCTCTCCTCTCCTCTCCTCTCCTCTCCTCTCCTCTCCTCTCCTCTCCTCTCCTCTCCTCCCCTCCCCTCCCCTCCCCTCCCCTCCCCTCCCCTCCCCTCCCCTCCCCTCCCCTCCCCTCCCCTCCCCTCCCCTCTTATTTTCTTTTCTTTTCTTTTCTTTTCTTTTCTTTTCTTTTCTTTTCTTTCCTTTTCTTTTCTTAAATATTTTCTATTTTTACATTTCAAATCCTTTCCTGGTTTCCCCTTCGAAAACCGACTATCCCATCCCACCTCCCCCTACTCAACAATATAACCAATCCTGCTTTCCTGTCCTGGCATTCCCTTACACTGTGGCATGGGGTCTTCCAGGGCCATGCTTCTATTCTCCCACTAGTGTCCAACTAGGCCATCCTCCCATACATATGCGGCTGCAGCCATGGGCCCCTCCCTGTGTATTATTTGGTTGGTCTTTTTTTTTTATTGGATATTTTTTAATTTACATTTCAAATGTTGACCTCTTCCCCAGTTTCCCACTTTCCCAGAAACCCCCTGTCACATCCCCTGTGCCCCTGATTCCATGAGCGTGTTCCTCCACCTGCGAACCCACTCTCACCTATCAGTGTGGTGGTTAGCAAGGTTATTTCTCTGTCTCCTCATCATTCAACATCATATTGCAGAGCCTGCGGCTGATGGGGAAAAGATGTCCAGATTCTGGGCATTGCGGGGCACCCTCCAGGACATCGATTTCAAGTCACATGTGGGTACATCTTCCTCAAAAACATCTTGTCTGGTTCATAGCTGTCAGCTGGCTTTTTAGTACCTCGGCCAATACTGAGTTGTCTGCTGCCTGCACAAGCACTGCCCACTTCACTTTGAGGAGCATCTGTGCCAGAAAGTCAGGGTTGAACTACACAGGGTTGATGAGGATTTCGGTGGCCTACAGGTACAGATGGAAAACATGCATGCCCAAGCTCCACACATATGAGTTTAGGAGATTGTAGGTAAGCAATTTCATGTGTTCTGCACATTAATTTTCTGCACAGGACTAATTTTTTTCATTAATTTTGCGATTTATTTACATTTTATATGATAGCTCAATTCCCAGGTTGCCTTCAACAAATCCCCATCCCATCCACCCTTTCCTCTTTTCCCTTTGAAAAAAGGCTTAGTTTGTGTTAATCTTCTACATTGCACTCCATCACTGAGAGAAATCAAGGCAGGAACTCATGTCGGACAATAGGAAGGGCAAATGGATAAAGGCTACTTATTTGCTGGCTTTCTCAGCACAGTATTCTCAGCTTTTCTTCTTACAAAATATATAAGCTACTTTTAACTTTTATTTTAATAACATTATATATACATTAATGTACATATACATTATTAGAGTGTTTTGCTTGGGTGGATATCTGTGGGCGTTGTTTGTCCAGGGTTCACAGACCAGTATAGGGAACATGGTCCTTTGATACTGGAGCTACATATGAGCTGCCACCTGAGTTCTGGGATTCAAACCCTGGCCTTCTAAAAGAGCAGCCAGTGCTCTTAAACACTGAGTCATCTTTCAAGCCCCACCCTCAGCTTGCTTTCTTATTTATTTTATCAACATCTTTAAAGGGATAGCGCCACTCACTGTATACTGGATCCTCTCCCATCAACTGTTAATCAGAAAAATGTCCAATAGGCAAACCTGACCCAGAAAGACACAAAATGCCTGCTTTCACTTATGTATGGAATTAGCTTGTAAGTTTTATTCATGTGTGTGTTTCATTTAGAGTAAGAGAGATGAGCTATCTAGTATGGGAACATGAAGGAGGAGGAGCTCTTCTAAGGAAAGGGAAATAGAGTACAGTGGTATAAAGAATAAAAAAGAAACTACTAAAGAATGGTTAATTTGGGAGTGAATCTCGGGAAAGCCTCTGACACTAGACAGTTCATAAAACCCTAGTTGAAATTTTGCTATTTTTAATTGTGCTAAATGAACACATCAGTATAATGACTTCTAATGAATCCTAATTGCTCAACCCATATGTTTATGTATATTACTCAGCCTTCATCGGAGGTGAATCTTCTACAGAAGGTGGTAATAAACAAAGATAGCCACAACTTGACAATCCACAGAGAGTGAGATACTTGGAATGTTAGGGCTTAAAGAGGATTTCTTCATCAAGCTCTCCCTTTCAAGGTTCAAGAATTTATGCAAAGATGAGTCAGAAAGACAATCCTGAACAGAGGTGTAGGTGATGGATAGTACCAATGAGTTGTATCATGAGTATTCCATGTTCTTTATCTAATATCTACTTAACAGTGAGTGCATATCATTTGTAGTCTTGTTTTAGAGTGAGATGTTCTATAGGTATCTGTTAAATTCATTTGGTTCATAACTTCTATAAGTTTCACTGTGTCTCTGAGTTGAATAATAGGGAGGTAAAGAAGGGAAAGAATTTGTTAAAACCATATTATATGAACAAAATTTAAATGATTTTTTGTTAAATCCCATCAAGCATTCCTATAGACCCATCTAATGTAGGCAGATCCTATTTGATGTTTCCTCTTCATAAGTGACTATAGGTTTTTGACTAGTTGGCATAAGATTACTAGCACAATCAGATTAACATAAAGCATTTCTTGTCATGTCTAAAACTATCACACCAAGGGACTAAGATAATCTCTGTACATTCCATTTGTTAAATGTCAGAAAGACATGAGTTTTTACAGCGTGTATCAGCTTTAAAGTGTAAATCCTGAAAGGACGGCCATGGTCATCCTTCCTAC
Source organism: Mus caroli (assembly GCF_978045245.1). Classification (NCBI taxonomy): domain Eukaryota; kingdom Metazoa; phylum Chordata; class Mammalia; order Rodentia; family Muridae; genus Mus; species Mus caroli. The sequence goes on from NW_028227277.1 coordinate 10,713,495, forward strand.
TCCCTGCTTTGAGCCACTACTTCCTGATCTGTGGTACTACAAAGACTTCATTGCTAACCAGGTACCACTGTGACACAGATATCTTGAAGTCACAGAGTGGACAAGCATCCTTGGAGATCTAGATGCTGATGAGAACACTCTTATACCACCTCCGCCTTCACAATGTACTTGTTAAGATGGGAACATAGTGGGACTGACATGGTGGAAGAAATTTTTAAAGTCCAGCACATTTCTCAATAGAAATCTCCTGATTTTCACATGGACCGCATATGTTACTCTTTGAAGTCAACCTACACTTTCCTGTTTCTTGTGCAAAGCATTAGAGATGTCAATTAAAGCTAGACTTTTGAAATATATTGATAAGTCTGGCTTATCTTCATATTCCCTGCTCTTAATTATAGGAACCATGCTAAGACTAGATGTCTGAGCCATTCTCACTGACAGTTTTCCTGGTAAACAGTTGAGAGAAAGAAATTCTTCTAAGGCCCAACTAATCTAATCAGTATATGCGAAGCAGGACTGACATCACTCAGCACATGAGATAAAGAAAGTCTCTTGTTTTGTGGAGAACTGAGAGAGAAGCAGGGACAGGGGCCTGGAGGATAATGACTCTCCTTAAGGATAGTCAGTCCAGACCTTGAGGCTGGGTCTGAGAGCATCCAGAGCAATGCAGTCCAATTGCCTGGAGCTTCCTAGAGGAGCACATTCAAAATGTGACAGGGATGGCACCCACAAGGGGGCAGAATTCAGTGTGTTCTAGACTTCTTTTGAGCCACCAGTGTACTGATCCCCCTCCCCCCTTCCCTTGCTATTACAGATGAGCAACCTAAATAGGGGACAAGCAAGCCCTGCTGATACCAGAATATCTAATTGCAAAACCCTTACAAGAAAGACCAGTTTCCCTCCACTCTCAGAATAAAAAGTAAGGATTGGGCTCACAGTGATAAGCACTCTCTGACTAGTTTTGAGAGAACAGGCTGCTCCAAGGTCCAAATTTCCGACACACCAAGTAAATGAAATATCTTTACGACCAGAACTTCAAACCTAAAATTTCAATCTCTTTAAAATATCCATCTCTTTTAAAATCCAAAGTATTTTTGCAATTAAAAGTCTCTTAACTGTAGGCTCCACTAAAACAGTTTTTTTTCCTTCTGTCCAAAGGAAAGACAGTGACGAAAAAGGGAACAGAGACTGAAGGGAAGATCATCCAGAGACCATCTCACATAGGTACCCATCCCATCTGTTTTGCAGACATCAAAACCCCTCACTAGTTCTAATTCCAAGAAACACTTGCTGACAGTAGCTACAAATGGCTGTTCCATGAGAGCTTCTACAAGAACCTGACCAATACAAATGCAGGTATTCACATCTGGCTGAATCCAGGAACTATAACTGTGTAGATAATGGAAGGACTGAAGCAGTTGAAGGGAATTGTAACCTCAAAGGAAGAACAGTATCAACTAATTGGACCACTCAGAGCCCCCAGACAATAAACCACCAGCCAAAGAGTGGAGTGACCCATGGCTCTAGATACATATCTTGCACAAAATGGCTTTATCTGAGGGAGGGGAGTCCCTTGGTCCTGTGTAGGATTGATGCCCAAGAATAAGGGGATGCTAGAGTGGTGAGGAAGGAGAGTGTGAGTGGGTAGAGGATCAACCTCATAGAAGTAAAGGGGAGTATGGAGAGGATAGATGGGATGGGCGGATTGTGGAGGGGTGACATGGAAGGGGATATCATTTGACATGTATATGAATTATAAAATAAAAAATAAACAGAGAAATAAACCCTACCAAAACTAAAATGAAATAAGAGCATACTGTTTTATTTCCACTAAAAAAACCCTATAACTATAGCATCTTTAGGGGTTTTGTGTCAATTTGTTCTTGTATATGATTGTATATAGTTTATAGTTTTCTCAGCTGAGTAGGAATTTTGGCTGCCTTCTTCCTTTCGAAGCTTGCATCCATGGAAGTTTGTTTGTTACCATGGAAGTTAGTTTTCAAAAGGGAGGAATTGAGGTCAATTTCAGCTCAAAGTTTTCATGGCTATTTCTAAAGCTCATTATATTTCAGCTTTAACTGGGGTTTTAACTTTCACCTCTGGTGTAATCAAGTGTACTATTATATTTTTGCACTTAATCACACACACACAAATCTATGGCCTAGTAATGACATGGGATGATGAAACCAAAATGAACTATAATGATTCCAATAGAAACATGAAAGTACAATTTGGAAAGAAAAGTTCTTCCAAGTGTGTGTGTATGGTTGTGATCCTATGAAGACATTGTTCATACACATATTTTTAATCCTCTTAATCTTACTCCTGTGTAATAAAAATTAAATTAAATTATATGGTATCAAATGCCTTTATAAAACAATTATTGAAGGTGTATTGGTTGAAGCAATTTTCAAAAATAGAGTTCATTGCAAAAATTCATATAAGGATGATTATTTGATATTTACTTATATTTTGGGACTGTACTTAATTGATGATTAATTTCTTCAGGAGTAGGGTTTGGAGTGCATGTACTTATGAAATGTTAGGTGAACAATATAGAAATATTCTTGTTAATCTTTATTATATATCAGTGAAGAATCTAATTATTATTATGATGATGTAGTGTTAAGACTTATGAAGTAGATGGAAGATAAAATTAAGAGAAGATAATTGTGTTTTATTGTTTATTATGAAGAAAGCAGTTATAAAAAATAATGATTTTAAAAGCCCATCGTTTAATAAAATTGGGTTATTTTTTGTATGAATTTTGTGCATTGTGGTAAAGCAAAACATAATCCACTCTTCAATCGTGAATGCTTTTTATTGTTGATTACATGAGTGAGTTACATTCTAAAATTAGTTAAGATGAGTAGTGTTTAACTAGGTTGAGATTTTTACTTAGGACACATGTCTGTGAATATAGCAAATAGACAGAATGAAATAGGAAATTAATCATATCATTTTCAAGGAAGTTATTTGCTAATATTTTCATGTAGAGGGACAATGAAGATTCTTGGCTACTAATTTCTCTTCATTTTTTTATGAACAAAGAACAGTAAATTTACCTGTATGGTACAGATTTCTGATGTTTATTATTGGAATTCCAACTGTTCTTGTCAGTTTCATATATACTTCTTTCATTTCTTCAGTAAGATTTGTTCCTTTTGCTATATTTAAGGGGGGAAAAGATAAACGTGATAGCCCAGAGAACTTGCCTCAAGTGTTTATTCATCGAACTTTCCAAGGGAAAATCCTTCTGCAAGCTCCAGCCTACTGTGTTCATGCTAGTCATGAAAATCTTAACAAAACTGTGTCACAGAACAGAGGACACACCCAGAATTTATTACTATATTCCTTTTTCTGCTCCTTGTAAATTGATATCTTGCAAGGTGATTTTTCTGTATTTTTATTTTATGAACTATTTAGCAGTTAAACACCATTCAGGACTTGTCAATGATTTCTGTGAAATTTCCAAAAGTGAAATATTAGGACATTCATGATACTTCTTTCTCTTACAAAAAATCTAACACAAAATATATGTGTCACAAAACCAAAGACACAGTAATTCAGTGAAATGATCACTTAGCAAAGATCATTCACAGATTTGCCTGTCTTATGGACCTGAATAATTTTCAAATCATTACATATAATGTTGACAATATTAAGTTTTAGGAAAATTAAATCAATTAGATTATAGATATGACCAAAGGAAAATATTAATAACTTTTGTGGTTTTTTATGGATATAAATTCTACTGAATGATGGTAAATATTTCCTGCAAAGTTACATGATCCTTATTGGCATTAATGTGATAGCAGAAACGATGGATAGTTGTCTGATGAAGTTGTGATAACCTCTATCTGCTGTTTTCCACAAAATATCAAATGTTTAATTTTACCAGTAGATTCTCAGGATAGAGATGCTCAGTTGAAAGCCTGCAAACTCAGAGAGGCAGAAAGCACCCTGATGATCTACTACCTCACCCACCATCACAAAAGTATCTCCTTTCCACAACATCACAAAAACCTTCACAAACTCACCTCAAAATCTGCACAAACTAAATGCCCCTACCTTCTACTTCCTGTGAATTTCTCTATGTGTCCTCCAGGTCCGCCATTATCCTTCTTTTTCTCAGTTTACTCCCTGACACCTGGTTGCTTACACCACCTCTTGAACTAATGTTGACTTTACTTAATCCTGCTTATGCTAAATAGAATGATCTTGAAGGTCTCACCAATCCCTAACACTTTAAATGATACTCTGTTATGTTTTCATACAGGAGAATTTTGACCTCTGAAAGTCTCCACACATTATTTGACTCAGAACGATACAGACATCAACATCCAAATTTTGGATGGAGCATGGGGACTCTTATGGAAGTAAATGGGAAAGGAATGCAGGCCCCAAAGGGGATAGAAACAAAAGAGGAAGGTGGAGAGAGTCAACTAACCAAATCCTCAGTGCTCTCAGAATTGAACCAACCAAAGAACATACAAGGGATGACTCTAGGACTCTCTGCTCATATGTAGCAGATTTGCAGCTTCACTTTCCTGTGGGTCATGAACAACAGAAAAGGGGCTATCCCAAAAGCTGTTTCTGAATGTCAGATATATTCTGCCAGCTGGGCTTCCTTGACTGGCCTCAGTGGGAAATGAAGCACCTAGCATCACAGATACTAGAAGTGACAGGTTGGAATGGATACCCAGAAAATATGGTACATTACACAATTACACACAGCTATTAAAAACAGTGACTTCATGAAATTCATACGCAAATAGATGGAACTTGAAAATAGCATCCTGATTTGAGGTAAGTCAGTCACACACACACACACACACACACACACACACATACACACACACACACACACACACACACACACACACACACACACACACACAGTTTGCACTCACTGATAAGTGGTGGATGTTAGCCCCAAAGTTCAGAATAGGTAAGATGCAATTCACAGACCATATGAAGTTCAAGATGGATGACCAAAATATGGATGCTTAAGCAATTCTTAAAAGAGGGAACTAAATATTCAAAGGAAGAAATATTAAGACAAAATGTGGAGCAGAGACCGAAGACCATACAGAGACAGCACCACCTAGGGATCTATCCCATATACAGTCACCAAACCCATACTCTACTGAGGTTACCAAAAAGTGCTTGCTTACAGGAGCCTGATATAGCTGTGTCTTGAGAGGCTCTGCCAGAGAATCACAAATACAAAGGTGGATGCTCACAGACAACCATTGGACTGAGCATAGGATCCCCAATGAAGAACCTAGAGAAAGGACCCAAGGAGCTGAAGGGGTCTGAAGCCCCATATGAGGAACAACAATATGAACCAACCAGTACCCCCAGAACTCTCAGGGACTAAACCACCAACCAAAGTGTTCCCATGGTAGGACCCATGGCTCCAGATGAGCCTCTTGATCCTGTGAAAAATTGATGACCCAGTGTAATGGAATGCCAGTGTGGGAAGACAGGAGTAGTCGGGTGGGTGGGTGGGAGGGTGGGTGAGAGGGTGGGTGGGAAGCTCCTTCTTGGAGGCAGGGGAGGGGGTGGGATACGAGGTTCCTGACAGAGAGACCTGAAAAGTGGAAAACATTTTAAATGTCGCTAAAGAAAATATCCAATAAAAGAAAAAGAAAATAATGTGTAATTTACCATTTTTGTTGATGTTTCTTGAAAATTATCCATGGCAAATTTTAATAATTTTTCTAATTTAAGCTTGATGCCAATTTCCCCACCCTTTTCAATTTGTTTAGATATTTTGTCTTTCTTTCTTATATAATTTGGTGTAGTTGCTAAGTTTTGCTAGGATTGGCCATTTCCATTAATGCCTCCAGTGACCAGTGATCTTTACCAATTATGTGGCAGTTACTACTTTCCTGTTTTGAAGACTTTATTATATGAGACATGAGTTGGAGATGATAGAGATAATGTATTTGCTTTCCTTGTTTTATAGGAAGGGGAATAACATGTGAAATGCAAAGAAATAAAATAACCAATAAAAAAATCAAAAAAGTCCAGATTTGTTTCTCAAGTAGAGAATATATATACTCCAGGAATGGAAGATATTTGCAGTAGATGCCAAGAGACAAATGTTGGTGGACATTTTTTTTTTTTATGAAGAATCACCAGCTGCCAATTTATCAATGATTCTGATATCCAAAATTAGTGAGAGTGAGTAGAGGGTGAATAATTAAAATGCAATCAAGATTTGGATACTGTAATTACTTTTGTATTACAGCCAAATATCTCTCAGTTTCAGCTGATAATTTTCTCAGACAATTTTATTCCTTATCAACACATAACATTTGAAAGAAATTCCTTAGCACTTTAGTAGTTTACTCAATTATGGTTCAAAGCCAGTTCTATACCCCGACACGTTTGAAAATGCTTAATAATTTTTAACTGATATCTCCTGGATTTTTACTTTCTGCCTGCAAAGTTCCTGCAAACCTATCTTATGTCTTAGATGACTGACAGCATACCCTCTTTATATATCATCATGTGCAATTCCTTATTACCATTTGGTAAAATCCTAGCTACTTAATAATTTATCTCTATGGTATTTCTGTCTAATCAACCACTAAATATCATCCACATAATGGTAAATTTCAGACTGCAGAAACTGTTTACACATTACTTATTATAACAGTTCTTGAACAAAATATTTATATAGGTTAAAAAAAATATATATATATTTTTTTACGGTTCTTGAATCAGTTAACATTTTCCCTTTACTTTAATTGTTTTTGTAAGAAACAAACTATCTATGGGCTCATAGATTCTTCAATGTGTTCAGCATTTACCTCATTCTGTAACAGCTCTTCTAGTATCTGACATTCTGATGATATAAATGGCAATTTTTCTACCCTCAGATGTTTTTCAGTTAACCATTTTAAAGGTAGCACCATTAGATTTTTTGGGAAGGCCAACAGCTATTGTGGCATTTTAATGGTCATTCTGGGCAGTCAGTAAATTTTATTGATAATAGATTTTAATATTTTACTTCAATGCATTTTTTATTTTATGGCATCCTTCTAAGATTGCAGAAAGTTTATCCCTGTTTTTCATTGTGTTAACAATTCATATCCCCGCCAAATTCCCATGTCTTATATCCACTTGAGATTTTAGTTTTTCTATTTTTCTTTCTGGCTCTATAATCTTAGATCAACTTGCAGTTTATTTTCCCAAAATGGAGCATCAATTCCTAGAAGTTGAATATCTACTTCCTTAAAAGCCCAATCTAGATGCTACGGCTTAGGTGAATTTAATGTTACACGTGCTCCTGTGTCTACTAAACCTTCTATTTCAATATCATTTATTGGTATTTTTAGCTTTGGTATCTTAGCATTTATTGGACTTTGTTACAATACTTGTTTCTTTGGTCTCTCATAACTTTTTTGTTTTATCTACTAGAGCTGTCTTCTTTTAAAGAGCACACTTTAAAATTTTAATTGTTCTGTGGCTGTTTCTCCAATGAGAGGTCATTTTTTATATTATTTCTATAAAAAATAATTATTTCTATGATTGCATTGCCTACAATCCCTTCTCAAATGACCCTGTTTACTGCAATTGAAACTTTTGCCATCTGGAATTTTTCTCAAAATTGTGAGAAACTTCTTGTCCCAACATGATGGCATCATAAATGTGAGATTCAATATAGGCTGTGCTCCTAATCCCTGCATCTCTTGGTTCTGATCTTGCTTTAAAGGTCCTCTCAGCCTTTTGCATTCTGAAATAGCATTTTTAGTAACCCAAGATTCATTTAGTATTTTTCTGCCTTCTGAACCAAATACTATTTTACTAACAAATGTAGGCAATCTTTACAAGAAATCAGTGAAGGCCTATTTTTGCCTTATAAAATTTTAGTAAATGACTCAGATTTTTTCCCTGATTCCTCAGCCTTGTCAAAAACATTTAATACTGTTAAATGAATAACTCCAAGGTGTGATAGTGAAATTTAAAATGTCTTTGTAACTCAGTTTATTAGGATTCTGAATTCCAACAAGATTAAATTTTGATGCAAATGTTCATAGATGAGATTAAAATGAATTTATTCCAATACTAGTGTGTCATGAGAAAAATCACAACACCCCACTTTTCTAGATATGGGTGAAGTTTGCAAGTCTGTTTTTCATCTACAATTTACCCTTTTTATAGGAAGTGCAAGATGACCCTCAACTAACAACTGACCTTGGTAAATATTCATACCTCTATCACTATTTTGTAGAACTATGGTCATAGCTTTTTCTTTCCTCGTTGTTTGGCATTGTATCTGATGACTGGCTTCCAATACTGCTGCTGTCAAATATTTCAAGTCTTGGGGAATAATTCTGTTTTAATTTGCCCCTGTATTTAGTATCTGCTTGCAACAGAAAGAATGCATGTCATACAAAATAATCATTTCTCGTAATTTGCTCATGTCTAATATATCTATAGGACCCCTTCTAATTTCTTCATAACCTTGGGATTTCCTATCATATGCTGTTTAGTGTTGTTCAGAAACAGGGTAGATTATGTTTGGTTTTCAATCAGTCTTGTGTTGTCCTTTTTCAGTTTCTCTATGTGGTAGCATGGTACATTCTTATCTAAATTGCTCTGTCAGTGTCTGATGATGTTTTATTCCCATTTCTATGTTGCATATGTATTGAGAATTCTCATATGTATTGTAAGGAGAGCCTGTCAACTTCATGAATTCATGATTGTATTTAAAAATATACAAAAATTATACCAAGATAATTCCTGCATTTAAAGATGCATATAAACTAAACTTTTGTACTCTAATTAAAAATAAAGAAAAAAATAATTTTTTCCCTGCAGTATCAGATGTACTTACACAATGCTATGGTCAGTCTTATGCATCTCCATTCCACATCAATATACAGTAGTTTAAATAACATTGTTGTATCTGATATATAAGTAATTGTAAGTTCAAATGTAAGTGCAACTGTCAAAAGAAGATAGAACATTATGTCATTTAATTGATACAACATTTTGATATAAGTTGTCTTTTCTCAAAGTATCATTCTCCATTGACACACATATTTATCCCAGAGTATCTAAAACCATAACATTACTGTACACTTTAATTTTAAATATTGGATCATGATAAGAAAAGCACTGCATCCTCAACAATGCAATAGATAAAATACCATTTAATCTACATTTGCTCAAATATAACAAAAGCCTTTTTTATTACATGTTAAAATGTACCTTGTAGAAGTACTATATATATATATATATGTATGTATGTATGTATGTATATATGTATATATATATGTAAGTTCTAATGTCCCAAGTGATCCAATTACTTTAGGAAAGCTGTATATTTGATTGTACACAGTTACTCAATGGTCATCCCCACTTGCTATTTCTAGTAAATAAATACACACTAGGCATATATACTTTCAAATTAATATCATATCGAAGATATTTGATTGGAACATAGAGAGACAAATAAATCTGAATGTCCTGTTATAGGAAAATGGTCCAGAGATTTGTAATATAATTGTTGTCTAACTCATCTTGCACTTCCTATATCTGAGTTTAAAAAGTGTAAATTGTAGATGAAAAACAGACTTGCAAACTTCACCCATATCTAGAAAAGTGGAGTGTTGTGATTTTTCTCATGACACACTAGTATTGGAATAAATTCATTTTAATCTCATCTATGTACATTTGCATCAAACTTTAATCTCGTTGGAATTCAGAATCCTAATAAACCCATGTAAAAATATCCAATACAGATATTTTATGTCTAAGACATATGCATATATTGTGAAGATTTAGGACTATGTAATAATTTACTTCACAGCTATAATGATCTTTCTACATATGTATTTCTGATTCTTGGTCGCTGCCACCTCCTCTATGTTCCTTCACCCATCTCTCCCTCTCCCTCTCCCTCTCCCTCTCCCTCTCCCTCTCCCTCTCCCTCTCCCTCTCCCTCTCCCTCTCCCTCTCCCTCTCCCTCTCCCTCTCCCTCTCCCTCTCCCTCTCCCTCTCCCTCTCCCTCTCCCTCTCCCTCTCCCTCTCCCTCTCCCTCTCCCTCTCCCCTCTCCCTCTCCCTCTCTCCCCCTCTCCTCTCTCTCTCTGTCTCCCCCCTTCTTCTCCCTCTCCCTCTCCTCTCTTCTTCTCCTCCTATTTCTAGCTGTAACAACCTTCCTATGATCCTCAAGTATCAAATTTCTCCAGTGCCCAATCACAGGCTTTAGAGATTTAGTAGTATTCTATGTTTACTAAATAAACAGATCACTGTGGAATGCACCCTGGTCTTCTTTTTGGCTTTGCTTCCTCACTAAGTTACAAATAAATAATGAAAGTCCCCTTTTCATTTTGTGGAAATTCTGAAACCAACAACATGATGGATAGCAGTTCTCCAGGGTCTTCTGAACAGGCTGTTGTGAAATCCCACAGAATCTAAAAATAAACTATTTATTTTAGGAAGCAAGATTTTATTTCTTCCTTGACCAAGTGAGCATTGAGTAGATTGTTGTTCAGTTTCCATTACTATGTAGGCTTTGTTTTGATCCTCTTGTCCTTGAAGTCCAGATTTAATTTATGTTGGTTTAATAGGATACAGTGTTTTGTTTCAGTTTTCAATTGTGTTGAGGCTTATTGTGTTTCCTAGTATTTGGAGAGTTTTGCAGAATGTTGCATGAAGTGTAGAGAAGATGGTATAATATTTTGTGTTTGAGTAAAATGTTCTTTAGATATCTGTTAGTTCCATTTGATGCACAACATCAGCTTCATTGTTTCTCTGTTTAATTTCTGGGTCAACAACCTGTCAGTTGTAGATAGTGGAGTACTGAAGACTCCTACTACTTTTGTTTGAAGTTTGATGTGCGTTTTAATCTTTATTAATATGTTGTTTATGAAAGTGATTACATTTTACTTGATGCATAGATGTTCAGAAATGAGATGCCATATTGGAAATTTTTCTCTTGAAGCGTATGAAATCTCTTTTCATGTCTCTATTAATAAATTTTGGTTGAAAGTTTATTTTATAATAAATTAGAATGGCTACTTCATCATGGTTCTTGACTGCATTTTGTTGGAAAATCTTCTTCCAGGCCTTTACTTTGAATTAATGTGTATCTCTGTTACTGATTTGGGTTTCTTGTATGCAACTGGATGGTTTCTATTAATGCATCCACTGTGTTAACCTTTTTTTTTTTTTTCATTTGAGAATATTGACTAAAGATGTAGAGAGCTGTTAAGGACCAGTCTTTTTAATTCCTGCAATTTTGATGTTGTTGTTGTTGTTGTTGTTGTGGTGGTGGTGGTGGTGGTGGTGGTGGTGGTGGTGGTGGTGGTGGTGGTGGTAGTGTGTGTGTGTGTGTGTGTGTGTGTGTGTGTGTGTGTGTGTGTGTACTTTTGGATTTCCTGATGTGGAATTACCTTTTACTTGTGTTCTGTGTTTTCTGGGGTGTAGTTACTCTACTTGTGTTGGAGTTTTCCTTATTGTATGCCCTCTAGGTCTGCATTAGTCAAACTATATTGTTAATTTGGTTTTGTTATGTAATATCTTGTTTTCACATTTTTTGTGGTGATTAATTATTTTGCTGTGCACAGGAGTGTATGGTGGTATTTGTAAATGCTTATAGCCTATTAGACATAGGCCCAAGCATTTCTGGATTTTAAAACTCTCTTTTGAGAAGTGTTGTGTAAATATAATCGGTCTGAACTTATATGTTATTTAGTCTTTTTCTCCTGTGGCTTTTAATACTCTATCCCTGTTCTGTGTATTTAGTGTTTTGACAATTTTTCTATGAATATATTGATCATATTTTCTGGTCCTCTGATTTATAAGTCTTCTTATCTATTCAGATTATTCTGAAGTTTAGTTTTTTCACAATCTCCCAAATTTCCTAGATATTTTGTAATAGACTTTTTGGCTTTAGCGTTTTCTTTAACAGATGTGTTACTTTCTTATACTGTGTATACTATCCATGTGAATCTTTCATCTATCTCTTTTCTTTTGTTGGGTATTCTTGTTTCTGTATTTCCTTTTCTCTTTCCTATGTTTTCCTTCTTCAGGATTGCATCAGATCGTATTCTTTATTGCTTCTATTTTCATTTTTAGGTCTTGGAGTGTTTTAATTATTTATTCACCTGTTTGATTGTACTTTTAAGTATTTCTTTTTGTTTGTTAATTTCTTTTCCTTGTTAATGGTCTCTACATGACTGGTTGTACTTTGCCATAATTTTTTAATCGTTTTATTAGTTTCTTTTTTAAGGGTTATATCATCATTCTAATATTATAATTAAGGTAATTTTTGTGTTATTCATGTGTGTTAGCAATTACAGGGCTTGCTGTTATATGACAACTTAGATCTTGTTTTGATACACTGAATTGATCTTGAGCCTTTTAATAGTTACTAGTTTTGGCCTGCCTAGTAAACCCACATGGTATTGTTGGGAAATATTAAAAAATAAGCCCACCATCCCTCTGAAAGGCTTGACTACACTCCTGTGCTCCTGCCACCATCAACTCGCTCCATATAGTCCCCACATCATCTGGCTCGATTGTTCCGGGAGCAGCTAGTACTTCCTCAGCTATGACTCCATGTAGTCTATGATCCCACATTTCAGTAACTAAATAGAACCACCATCCTAGCAGTTGCATATAACAATACACAGTAACTCGGTAAAATCAAGACTCTTAAGGCTTTAATAACCAATCAGACTTATGTATCAATAAAAATCACAGTTTAGAGGATGACAATACAATAATATCAGAGCTAATTAGTAATGATAAAAAAACTTTACCCCAGTATTTCTAACCTTGTGAAATCATAGCTACTTGTGGCTGGTAAATGCCACGTGGGTTCATGTCCACAGCCATCTTACTTTTCCTCCTACCCTTAAATGATCCATGTCTCTTCAACACCTAGCTCTGCCTCCCTTTTCCCAGTCAAATCACAGACCTTCTCTGCAATAAAGCAATTGGACAGGGAAAATCCTTCAGATCATATTAAAAAAAAAACAGTTATAAAAGTAATAGTTCTAATCCTTGTAGTTATAAAATTTTGTAAAAGTAGAAGAAATTTATACCAATGAAACCCTTGATTTTGCATCAAAAAAAAAACTATGTACAATCTAATAAATTATGACTTTATACCCAAGGAGATAAAGGGGTCTGCAACCCTATAGGTTATGAACAATATCAACTAACCAGTACCCCCGGAGCTCGTGTCTCTAGATGCATATGTATCAGAAGATGGCCTAGTCAGCCATCACTAGGAAGAGAGGACTCTTGGTCTTGCATACTTTATATGCCTCAGTACAGGGGAATGTCAGGGCCAAGAAGTAGGAGAGTGTGGGTAGGGGAGTGTGGTGGGGAGGGTCTAGGGGACTTTTAGGATAGCATTCAAAATGTAAATGAAGAAAATACCTAATTAAGTAAATCAATGAAAAAAAAGAAATTATGACTTTAGCTTAGTAACAAGGAGATTTCTACCAAATGAGGTCCTGACAATGCAATCAATTCTAGCTATGCCACTCTGTTCCAGTATGATCATTCCTTTATTCCCTAGAAATATAGCCTATTAATAACCATCTCCAGCCCCAAAGCCCAGGGAACTGGCTAGATGGCTCTTCATATATTCTTCAAGCTGAATATGGGCATTGAGAAATCATGAAGGGGAGGGGAATGTTAGAGAAAATAGGATTGATACTCTCTGATCTCCATGTCTCGAGTGGATCTGACTGAAGTCCAGGACATCAGGAGTTCAAGCAGGTCTGAATAGAATATCCCCCAGGGCTGCATATTATGCAATATATAAATCACAAAACTAAATTTTAGTATCATCAAGACATATATTTTGTTTGATTTTCTGTGATCTAGTCCTCTGGAAGTCTCTTTTCATTATATTTTATTAATGTAACTCTGGAAAGTGTAAATCACTTTGACCATAGACATAGAGAAAAAATCTTTTCCCCAAATCAGCAGATCCTTGAGCCAGTAATCAGAAAATCCTTTATTTAGACCTCTCTCTCACAGGAATAATATAAACACAAAACACAAAATTATACCCAGTTTGAAAATCAAAACAATCCAAACAAATGAAGTAAAATAATATATGGTAGGTCCCTATACTAGGCATTTCCTATCTTGAGAAGCAGGAAAACACACTCAAGATTCCCGTTGAGCCCATGTTATCAGAATATGAGCTTTCTGTGGCTCCTTAAACATCTATCCCATCTTTCCATTTGGCTCTTGGCCACAGCCACAGACATTGTATTAATACCTGTATAATATCTGTCTATTGAACTCAGTACCTGGAGCCACAGACATTGATAATTAATTCCTATTCAAAGCAGGCAATGATTATCACTGCACTCTCTACACTAGAGTCCATGACTAATATTCCCTATCTAATTCTGAAATGTAGGTGATATTTCCTATGTGATTCAGGCAGAATCTGAATATAAATTTATCCTAAAAGCAAAGAATCTTAATTTTAAATTCACAATTTAATCCCACAGCCTGTTTCCTTAGCTCTGATAGCAGTCTATGTTTTAACTCTAGCAGTTGAACTCATGTGACTCCCTTTTATCACTACCCAGTTACTCACTTATGGAGTACTACTCAGCTATTAAAAACAGTGAATTTATGAAATTCATGGACATATGGATGTATCTTAAGGATATCATCCTTAGTGAGGTAACCCAATCACAAAAGAACACACATGATATGCACTCACTGATAAGTGGATATTAGCCCAGAAACTTAGAATACCCAAGATACAATTTGAAAATCACAAAAAAATCAAGAAGAGGTAAGACCAATTTGTGGATACTTCAACCCTCTTTAGAATAGGGAACAAAATACCCATGGAAGGAGTTACAGAGACAAAGTTTGGAGCTAAGATGAAAGGATGGACTATCCAGAGACTACCCCACATGGGGAACCATCCCATAATCAGCCACCAAACACATACACTATTGTATATGAGAGCAAATTATTGCTGAAGGGACCCTGATATTGCTGTCTCGTGTGAGGCTTTGCCAGTGCCTGGCAAATACAGAAGTGGATGCTCATAGTTATCTATAAGTTGGAACACAGGGCCCCCAATGGAGAAGCTAGAGTAAGCACCAAAGGAGCTTAAGGGGTCTGCAACCCTATAGGTGGAACAACAATATGAACTAACCAATACCCGCACAGCTTGTGTCTCTAGCTGCATGTGTATCAGAAGATGGCCTAGTCAGCCATCACTGGGTAGATAGGCCCTTGGTATTGCAAACTTTATATGCACCAGTACAGAGCAAGGCCAGGGCCGAGAAGTGGGAGTGGGTGGGTAGGGGAGCAGGTTAGAGGAGGGTACAGGGAACATTTGTGATAGCATTTGAAATGTAAATAAAAAAATATCTAATAAAAAAATAAAATAAAAACATTTTAGCACATCTGGGGATAAAAAGCAAAAAACAAACAAACAAACAAACAAACAACAACAAAAAACCCCCCAAAACAAAATAAGTCTTAGCTCTGCCTCCCTTTTCCCTGTCCAATTAAAGACCTCCTCTCCACTAATGTAATTGAACATTGAAAATTATGTTACAATATGGCCATGAGTCCTACTCTCCTGGATGGCAGCAGACTTCCAGAGCTGCAAGCAAGCTCTGGACCAGGAGCTTGGTAGTGCCATGCTGGAATTGCAGGTAGAGATGTGAACTAGAAGATGTACCATGGAGGGGACATAGCAGATATCCTGGCTATTTTAAACAAGTTGCTCTTTGTATTTTTAAATAGACATGCTTTGTGATTATCAAAAATTGTTCCAATTATGGATCTTTTGATGTTTTGTTTCCTTTTCACAGCATATATCTGAAGTAAACCATGTTGAAAGAAGGGTGGGTGAGGAAGTATGTAGTTCCTATGCATGGTTGATGTGAAGGTTTATTCAAGATATTAGAAATAAAAGAACTAAATGCTTTTGAAACCACACAGACTGAACACAGTGATATAGGGAAGGAGAAAGTGGAAGAGAAAACAAACAGATGCCAAGAGTCCAGGAGCAAGGCAGGAAGCCATGTGTCCAAGAGACCACAAGAACATGATGTGTGGGATTATATACAGATTAGAGTCTGAAGAAAGGAAAGTGAAACTTAGGGACTAGAACAGTTTAGGGTTGTATGTGCCACAAAAAGTGCTGAGGATTAAGGATTAAGGATTCTGTAGCTGTTACAGGGTAACAAATGTAACAGTGTTTATGAATAACTGGTGATCTGTGGGGCAATGGGCTAAACACAGACAGCTTGGTTTCCAGTTGAGGCTAGAACTTAAACCCTTGGAACTGGTGGTGATGATTCACCTACATGGGATGGCATGCATTAGACATTGTCTCCTGGACCTCTGTCTCCTTTCCAAGTTACCACCCACACAGTCCCCATAGGAGAGGCCTAGCTATTAGCCATGTAGGAACAGCACCAAGCCTTCCTACATGCAAATAAGGTTTCCCCAAAGTCTCAGACCAAACCAATGAGAGATGCCTGATGTCAACCCTTCAATCACCCCCTGAACTGTATATAAATCCATGCGAGTCTGGGGCTCCCCACAAAGAAAGCTACCCCACATCTCAGCCATCCCTGCTAATGTTCCTCTGTTAGCAATAGACATAAAAGAATGCCTTTCTCATCCCCCTCCACCCCTGAGAGTGTAAACGCTTTGCATTCTTGGTACCCCCATTAAGAACTCTGGCCCAGCCTCATGATATTAATGGTCTGCTCTCCCGCAGGGAATGGCTAATAGTCCAATCATTTGTCAGGAGGCTGTAGTCACTGCATTAATATCCTATTTAGACTAAGGACTCAATATCTATCATTACATGGATGATATTTCAGTTTGGCGGAGACTCTTCTACCTCCCCATCTGAACGTAAGGAGCAGCTAATAACCTCCCTATATGCCCTAGTATTCAAAACAGCCCCTCACAAAACCCAACTTATTCCAACCATTGCATTTTTAGGAACAGAGATTTCCCTTACTTCAATATGTCACCTCAAACCCACCATTTCCTTCTCTCAAAAATTAACTCTTGCCTCCCTCCAGTTCTTTCTGGGCAACCTCAGTTGGCCTTATCCCTACCTCCCCCTTTTTATAAGCACCCTTCAACCCCTCTTTAACCTCCTAAAAGGAGAAAAAAGTCTGTCCTCCCTGAGATACTGTCCCCCGAGACAGTCCGTGTTCTAAATTCAGTCAATGCAGCCCTAAAAGATAAGGAACGTCCTAGGTATTACCCAACAAAACCTATACCACTCCTCATCTTTAACTCCTCCCCTGACCCATCAAGCATTTCCAGTTATTCGAGGGTCTCGAGGGGACCTTCTCCTAAGAACCAAATGGGGGGAGTGAGAGATGAGAAATAAGTGCTATGAAGGACAAAGGGAAGCACTCTGATTAGCATCAAGGTCTCACTATATTCAACAAGGCTCAAGGCTTAAATGGACAAGCAAAGGGGGAATTACTTCTCAGCAGGAGGAATGAGACAATGGAAATGCACAAGCAAAGGAGGAGGTACTTCTCACTAGGAGGGATGGGCCAGCTGAATTTTTTTTTTTTTTTTTTTTTTTTTTTTTTTTTGTGGACTACACAGGAAGCAGGAACTTGGTGGTATCAGGGTACATCTTGTGGTCAGGACATCTGGCGCTGACTTAGGGCTGGAAAAATCTGTGGTTGTTCTCAGAGCTGTGCATCTGTGGCCCGCTTTTGATCCCCTTTTCTTCTCTGGGGCGGGGGAGGCCCAATTCAGAGATCAAGACAATATAGTTGTTAATGGCTCCCAACACTCCCCTATGCTTTTCGGGCACCTTTACCAACATCAGGGGGTCCTGGAATGGTTCCACACCATGATGGATGGCAAACCCCAAATTTTAAACGAGGTAGATGCCATCAGTAGAATAATTTTAAATTAGAGGGATGGAGCCCTGCAAATCCTACAAATAGAACCCGACCTTGTCATCCCCTTCTCCCTCTCTGATATCCAGTGGCTAAACAAAAATCACTCCTGCTTGACTATCAACTCAATAGGATTCCAAGGACAAATTGGCAACCATTATCCTGAAGAGAAGTGGGCCTCTGCCCTCCCTCTGTTGCGATGGCTACCCCCAAAATATTATCAAAAGGTCCCATAGCAGAAGCACCGTCAATATTTACTGAATAGGGAAAGAGGGAGGCTCCTCCGATTCAAAGAGCTACCCAGTCACTCCCCCCAATATAAAGAAATACATATCATCTATTTAGCCCTACAAGAAGTCGAGGTCCCCCTTCAGCTCTTTTCAGATAGTGTATATGCCGTCAATTTTCTCCCCTGGTTGTCAAGATCCTTCATCAAACTAGATGTGAGAACTATTCCTTCGTCTGAGCCTTTTGTTCCAAGAGCTGTATGTAACACTTGGAAAGAGATCTTTTCTCCTGTAGAGCCACCTGAGGTCCCACTGCAGGTCTCACTGGATTGTTGGATTTTCAGCCCAGCCTGATCCGACTCAGTTCAGAGAGGCTCTGAGTTACTGAGTTACATGGAAGGTGTGGCAGAGACTTTGTCTCCCTGCTTACACTCACTTCCCTTTGCTGGAAAATCTCTGAAAGCCAGGCCCACAGTGCCCAGCATCCACTTTATTTTATATAAATAAGGATCAGAGTGCCATCCTTACTATAGACAAATAGGCCATATCTCCTAAGTTTGAGACTTAACACATTTAATTTCTGAATACAAGGATGGATTCTTGGAAGTCAGCACTAAGTTAAATGATGTTGACATTATCTTGCTGGATAGTTATAAGAGAGTTGTGTACTTTTCTAGCAGCCCAAAGTCAGTTTGAAGTCATGGCCTTTCAAATAATCATTGTTCCTAAAGCCTGATCTCTGTTCAGATGAGTGCATACCTGCAGTCGAGGAGTGCAGTCCCATTTTTTAAGGTAACAAATTCCTAAGGAGAATATTATGGCAGGACATGAAGCATTCATTGATGGATCTCACAAACGCAGGAATTGCTTCGTTATAGAAATAATTTTAATATTAGTATTTAGTTCTTTTATTGTTCAGAATAGTTTTCACTATACTAGAATTTTTTGTTGCACATGAATTGGTGATGTTCTCTTTCAAAGTCTATAAAAAAATGCCTTGAAATTTTGATGAGGATTCCATTTTATCAGTAAATTGATTTTGGTAAGATGGATACTTTAACTATGATAGTCCTATCAATATATGAGCATGGGAGATCCTTTCCTCTTTTGGTATGCTCCTTATAAGATTACTTTCTTCAGTGACACAAAGTTGTTGTCAAATGGACCTATTAACAGCTTGGATAAAGTTACAAGATATTTTATAATATTTGTTCCTATTTGTGAAGTGTATTGTTTTGCTACCTTCATTTTTGGCCTATTTATCAATTTGATAAAAGAAGGCTACTGATTTTGAGGTAATTTTTCTTTAGCCACTTCTCTAAAATAGCCAGCCATAAGAGTGCAATGGTAGAATGTTGATGGTCATTTATGTATATTAACATATAATTCATGAATAATGTTACCTTTAATTCTTCCTTGCCAATTTGAATCTCCTTCATCACTTTTTATCGTGTAATTGCTCTAGCTAGAACAGCTAGTACAATCTTACATTGAGACAGAGAGAGGGGGCAGTGTTTTCTTGTCCCTGATTTTAGAGGGACTGTTTCAAGTTTCTGTCCATTAACGTTATGTTGGCTCTTGGCTTATTCTATATTGCTTTCTTTATGTTTACATATATGCCTTGAATTTCTGATTTAAGTCTTTAATGTGAAGGGGTATTGTGTTTGACAAAGGCTTTTTCAGCATCCAAGAATGCCATATATTTATTTACATGGACAATCCAATCCCCAACCACATGTGTCCTCTAAACTGCTTCAGTCTCTTGAGGTTATGAATCCAACTGTGAATGAATACAGACCTGGAAGTCCTATACAGTATGTGTGTTGGAGAACTCATATGAGATGGTATGTGCTGTCTATTTGATGGTCCAGTGTCTGAGAGATCTCAGATGTCCAGATTAATTAAGACTGCTGATCCTCACAGGATCAACCTTCTCCTGAGCGTCTTTCACCTTCTCTAATTCAACAACAGGGGTCAGCTGCTTCTGTCCATTGATTGGGTGCAAATATCTGCATCTGACTCTTCCAGCTGCTTGTTAGGATTTTTGGAGGACAGTCACAATAGGTCCCTTATTGTGAGTGCTCCTTAGCCTCAGTAATAGTATCAGGCCTTTGGACATCCCCTTGATCTGGAACTCACATTGGGCCTATTGCTGGAACTTCTTTAGGAACCTATTCATTTCCATCACTGCAGTTCTTTCAGATAGGAAACATTATGGGTCAAATGTGGGAATGGGACAGCCACCCCATCCCTTACTTGATGTTCTGTCTTCCTTCTGGAGGTGGATTCTATAAGTTCCCTCTTTCTGCTGTCAGGCATTTCATCTAAGGTCCCTTACTTTGAGTCTTGGGGGTTTCTCACCTGCCAGGTCTCTGGTGCATTCTGTGGGGTCACCTCAACCTCCTATTTTCTGAGGTTGCCTGTTCATATTCTTTCTGCTGGCTCTCAGGTCTTCAGTCCTTTTCCCTCATCCAAATCCAGATAAGGTTTCCATTTCTCTCCAACTCTCTCCAACCCCATCCACTTTCCTTTGCAACTCTCTTCCTCCCTTCCGACTTGTGATTGCTTTCTTCTTTTCCCTAGTGGGAATGAGTTGTCCTCACTTGGGCACTTCAGCTTCTTGACCTTTTCAGATCTGTGGACAGTATCGTCAGTATTCTGAATGTTTTGTTTTTGTTGTTGTTTGTTTGTTTGTTTGTTTATTTGTTTGTTTGTTTTCTGGCTAATATCCGTTTATTTGTGAGTACATACCATGCATGTCCTTTCGGGTCTGAGTTACCCCACTCAGTATATTTTGTAATTCTATTCATTTGCCTGCAAATCTCAGGATGTCCTCATTTTTAATGGCTGACTAGTATCCCATTGTGTAAATGAACCACATTTACTGTATGCATTCTTCTGTTACTGGACATCTAGGTTGTTTCCAGATTCTGTCTATAACAAAGAAGGACACTATAACATAGTGGCACTCATACCCCTATGGAATGTTGGAGAATCTTTTTAGGTATATTTCCAAGAGTGGAACAGCTGGGTCTACAGGTAGCTCTATTTCCAATTTTCTGATGAACCTGCAGACTGATTTCCAGAGTGTTTATACCAGTTTGCAATCCCACCAGCAGTGGAGGAATGTTCCTATTTCTCCACATCCTCACCAGCATCTGCTGTCACCTGAAGTTTGATCTTAGCTATTCTGACTGGTGTATGGTGGAATCTTAGGGAAGTTTTTGTTTTTCATTTCTCTGATCACTAGGGAATGTGAACATTTCTTTAGGTGCTTCTCTGCCATTCGAGATTCCTCTGTTGTGAATTCTGATTTCAGTGCTATTCCCCATTTTTGATTGGACTATTTGGATATTTTGTGGTTTGCTTCTTGGGTTCTTTATATATTTTGAATATTAGCCCTCTATTGGATGTGGTGTTAGTGAAGATGTTTTACCAATCTATAAGTTGCCGATTTGTCTTATTGAATATGCCCATTGCTTTGCAGAAGCTTTCCAGCTTCATGAGGTAACATTTTTTTAATTCTTGATCTTAGCTACTGAACCATTGGAGTTTTCTTTAGGAAATTTCCTCTGTGCCAATGAGGACAAGGCTTTTTCTCACTTTCTCTCCCATTAATTTCTTCTGTTATGTTGAGGTTCTTGATCCACTAGACTTGAGCTTAATGCAAGGTGACAAATATGGGTCTATTTTAATACACTCAGCCAGTTAGACCAGCGCCATATTGGAAGAAGCTTTCCTTTTTCCATTGTATATTTTTTGTTTCTTTGTTAAAGATCAAGTGTGCATGTACGGTTTTATTTATGGATCATCAATTTTGCTCCATTGATCAATGTTTCTGTATCTTTACTAATACCATGCAATATTTTAACACTATTGCAGTAGTGCAGCTTGAGGTCAGGAATGCTGATTCTCCCATCTGATATTTTATTGTTTTTTATTAGATATTTTCTTCATTTAAATTCCAAATGATATCCTCTTTCCTGGTTCCCTCACCTCAAAAACCACCCCTTGCTTCCCCACTATCTCTGCTCACCAACCCACCTACTCCCACTTCCTGTTCTTGACATTCTCCGTTTAGACCGAGGCATAGAGCCTTCACAGTACCAAGAGCATTTCCTCCCATTGATGACTGACTAGGCCATCTTCTGCTACATATGTATGTAGCTGGAGACCTGAGTTCCACCATGTGTACACTTTAGTTGGTGGTTTGGTGTCTAGGAGATCTGCGGGTACTGGTTTGTTCATATTATTGTTCCTCCTATGGGGTTACTAACCCCTTCAGCTCCTTAGACCCCATGTCAAGCACCTTCATTGTGGAACCATGTACTCAGTAGAATGGTAGGACTTAGGATCCACCTCTGTTTTAGTCAGGCACTGACAGAGCCTCTCAGGGGACAGCTATATCAGGCTCCTGTCAGCAAGCTCTTATTGACATCCACAAAAGTGTGTGGGTTTGGTGATTTTATATGGGATGGATTCTCTGGTGATGCAGTCTCTGGATGCTCATTCTTCCAGTCTCTGCTCCACACTTTGTCCTTGTAACTCTTTCAATTGGTATTTTGTTACCCCTTCTAAAGAGAATTGAAGTATCCTAAAGTAGGTATCCCTTCTTTTTGTGTTTCATGTGGTTTACGAATTATATCTTGGGTATTCTGAGGTTCTGGGCAAATATCCACTTATCCCTGAGTGTGCACAATGTGTGTTCTTTTGTGATTGGCTTACCTCACTCAGGATGATAGTATCTAGTTCCAAACGTTTCCCTAAAAATTTCATAAATTTTTGTTTTAATAGTTGATTAGTACTCCATTGTGTAAATAGACCAAATTTTCTGTATCCATTCCTTTACTGAGGGACATCTGTTTTTTGTTTTTGTTTTTTTGTTTTTTTTCCAAATTCTGGATATTATAAATAAGGCTGCTATGAACATAGTGGAACATGTGTCTTTATTACAAAGTGGAGCATCTTCTGGTTATATGCCCAGGAGTGGTATTGCTGGATCTTCTTGTAGTACTATGTCCAGTTTTCTGAGGAAACACCAAAATGATTTCTGAAGAGGTTGTACAAGCTCACCATCCCACCAGCAATGGAGAACTGTTTCTCTTTCTCCACATCCTTGCCAGCATCTGCTGTCTCCTGAGTTTTTATCTTAGCCAATCTAAGTGGTGTGAGATAGAATCTCATAATTGTTTTAATTTGCATTTCTCTGATGACTAAGGATATTGAACATTTTTTTGGTGCTTCTTGGACATTTGATATTCTTCTGTGGAGAATTATTTGTTTAGCTCTACACTCTTTTTTAGTGGGGTTATTTTGTTCTTTGAAGTCTACCTTCCTCAGTTCTTTGTATATATTTGATATTAGCCCTCTGTCGGATGTAGAATTGGTAAAGATATTTTTTCCAATCTGTTGGTTGTCTATTTTACTTATTGACACTGTCCTTTTTTTTTACAAAAGTGTTGCAATATTATGATGTCCCTTTTGACAATACTTTATGTTACAGCACAAGCCAGTTGTTCAGTTCAGGAATTTTCCACCTATGCCCATATGTTCCAGGTTCTTCCCACTTTCTCCTCTGTAAGTCTCAGTGTATCTGGTTTTATGTGGATGTCCTTGATCCACTTGGACTTGAACTTTGTGGCAGGTGATAAGAATTTGCATTCTTCAACTTCCTTACTGCCAGTTGAACCAGCACCACTTGTTGAAAATGCTGCCTTTATTCCACAGAATGATTTATCTACTTTGTCAAAGAACCAGTGAACATCCATGTTTGAGTTCATTTCTGGGTTTTCAATTCTATAACATTTATCTACCTGCCTTTCACTGTACCAGTATCATGCGGTTTTTCTCACAATTGCTCTGTAGTTCAGCTTGAGTCAGGGATTGCGATTCTTCCCAAAGTTTATTATTGTAGAGAATAGTTTTCAATATCCTAAGATTTTTGTTATTGCAGATAAATTTGCAAATTGCCCTTTCTAACTCTGTGAAGAATTGAATGGAATTTTTTTTTATGGGAATTGCATTGAATCTATAGATTGCTTTCAGCAAAATGGTCATTTTTACTATATTAGTCCCGCCAATCCATGAGCATGGGACATCTTTCCATCTTCAGAGATATTTTTTGATTTATTTTTTCAGAGACTTTAAGATTTTTATCATAAAGAACTTTCACTTGCTTAAGTAGAGTCACACAAAAGTATATTCTATTATTTGTGACTATTGTAAAGAGAGCTGTTTCCCTAATTTCTTTCTCAGCCTATTATCCTTTGTGTAGAGGAAAGCCACTGATTTGGTTGAGTTAATTTTATTTCCCCCTAATTTGATGAAGTTGTTTATCAGGTTTAGGAGTTCTCTAGTGGAATTTTTATGGTTAATTAAGTATACTATTATAACATCTGCAAATGGTAATAGTTTAAATTCTTCCTTTCCAATTTGTATCCCTTTGATCTCCTCTTGTTGTCTAGTTGCTCTGGATAGGACTACAAGTACCATATTGAATAGGTAGGGAGAGAGTGGACAGCCTTGTCTATTCCCTAATATTAGTGGGATTGCTTCAAATTTCTCTCCATTTAGTTTGATGTTAGCACCTGTTTTGCTGTATATTGCTTTTCCTATGTTTAGATATGGGCCTTGAATTCCTGGTATTTACAAGGATTTTATCATAAAGGGGTGTTGGATTTTGTCAAATGCTTTCTCAGCATCTAATGAGATGATCATTAGGTTTGTCTTTAAGTTTGGTCATATAGTGTATTGCATTGATGGATTTCCATAAGTTGAACCATCCCTGAATCCCTGTGATGAAGCCTACTTGATCATGTTGGATGACCTTTTTGATGTGTTCCTGGATTCGGTTTGGAGTAATTTCATTATTTTTGCATCATTATTCATAAGGAAAATTGGTCTGAAATCCTCTTTGGTTTTTGGGTCATTTTGTGATTTACATGACAGAGTAAAGGTGGCTTCAAAGAATGAATTGGGTAGAGTGTCTTTTGTTTCTATTTAGTGAAATAGTTTGATGAGTATTGGTATTATGTGTTCTTTGAGTGTCTAATAGAACTCTGCCCTAAACCCATCTAGTCCTGGGCTTTTTTGTTTTTGAAACGATTAATGACTATTTCTATTTCTATAAGGAAAATGGGAGTGTTTAGATTATTTATATGCTCTTGATTTAACTTTGGTACCTGGGATCTGTACAGAAATTTGTCCATTTCATCCAGGTTTTCTACTTTTGTTGATTATAGCCTTTTGTAGTGGCATGTGATGATATTTTGGATTTCCTCAGCTTCTGTTGTTATGTCTCCTGTTTCATTTCTGATTTTTAAAATTGGGATACTGTCCCTGTGCCCTCTAGTTAGTCAGGTTAAAAGGTTTATCTATCTTTTTTATTTTCTCAAAGAACCAGCTACTGGTTTGTGTGGTCTCCCTTCCCCCACCTGCTTGGATGTGGTCTCCCTTCCCCCACCTGCTTGAACCTGTTTGCTCAAGGGTGGAGTTTCCTGCTTATTCGTGCTGCCACGCCCACTGCTGGACCCTGTTGGCTTAGCTGCTTGGAGGCACACACGTGTTCCTCCTGCTACTGGATCCCGAGTTACTTGGCGGGAAATTGGGTTCCCTCCCCCTTCCTTTATAACTGAATGTTGGAATTAAAAAGGCGGGCTTTGAACATGAAATCGTCTTAGCCCCATTCTTTCTTCCCCCCCATCTAGATTCCTCTCTTTTCAGCTCGAACTGCCATTCTCAATTGAACCGTTTGTGTTGTGGACTGCGGGCAGGCCGCAACAGGTTTGGTTGATTCTTTGTATAGTTCTCTTTGTTTCCATTTGGTTGATTTCAGCCCTGATTTTGATTATTACCTGTCATCTACTCCTCTTTGGTGAATTTGCTTCCTTTTGTCCTAGAGTGTATAGGTATACTATCAGGCTGGTAGTGTATGCTCTCTCTAGTTTCTTTTTGGAGGCACTTAGAGCTATGAGTTTTCCTCTTAGAAATGCTTTCATTGTGTCCCATAAGTTTGTGTATGTTGTGGCTTTATTTTCATTAAACTCTAAAATGTCGTTAATTTCATTCTTTATTTCTTCCTTGACCAAGTTATGATTGGCTAGAGTGTTGTTCGATTTCCACGTGAAAGTTGGCTTTCTGTTATTTATGTTGTTATTGAATGTCACCCTTATTCTGTGGTGATCTGATAGGATGCATGTGCTAATTTCAATATTTTTATGCCTTTTCAGGCCTGTTTTATAACCAATTAAAGAAAAATGATTGTTGCTTCCGGTTATTTTGTTGTTGTTGTTGTTGTTGTTATTGTTATAGTTGGGAATCTTTTCTTTAGGCTATCATATTTTTGGTTTGTTGAAGCATTACTTTCTTTCATTTTCTAAGTTGTAGTTTCAGTCCTTGTGTTGTGTTTTCCCTTTATTATCCTTTGAAGGGCTGGATTCATGGAAAGATATTGTGGGAATTTGGTTTTGACTTGAAACACTTTGGTTTCTCAATCTATGGTAATTTAGAGTTTTGCTGGATAAAGTAGCCTGGGCTGGCTTTTGTGTTCTCTTAGGGTCTGTATAACATCTGGCCATGATCTTCTGGCTTTCTTAGTCTCTGATGAGAAGTCTGGTGTAATTCTAATAGGTCTGCCTTTATATGTCACTTGACCTTTTTCCCTTAATACTTTTAATATTCTATCTTTATTTAGTGGATTTGTTGTTCTCATTATTATTAGCTGGGAGGAAATTCTTTTCTGGTCCAGTCTATTTAGAGTTTTGTAGGATTCTTGTATGATCATGGGCATCTTTTTCTTTAGGTTTGAGAAGTTTTTGTTTTGTTTCTGTTTTTGTTTGTTTGGTTGGTTGGTTGGTTTTCTTCTATAATTTTGTTGAAGATATTTGCTGGCCCTTTAATTTGAAACTCTTCATTCTCATCTACTCCTAGTATCTGTACTTTTGGTCTTCTCATTATGTCCTGGAATTCCTGGATTTCTTGGGTTAGGATCTTTTTGCATTTTGCATTTTCTTTGATTGTTGTGTCCATGACTTCTATGGAATCTTCTGCTTCTGATATTCTCTCCTCCATCTCTTATATTCTGTTGCTAATTCTCATGTCTATGGCTCCAAATTTTCTTTGTAGGTTTTCTACCTCCGAAGTTGTCTCCCTTTGACTTTTCTTTATTGTTTATACTTTCCTTTTTAGGTCTTGGATGTTTTTGTTCAATTCCATCACCTGTTTGGTTGTGTCTTCCTGTAATTCTTTACAGGATTTCTGTGTTTCTTTTTTAAGGGCTTCTACTTGTGTAGCAGAGTTTTCCTGTAATTCTTTAAAAGATTTTTGGGTTTCCTCTTTATGGGCTTCTACCTGTTTAACTATGTTTTTCTGTATTTCTTTAAGTGCGTTATTAAATTCCTTCTTAAAATCATCTTCCAGCATCTTGCAATATGATTTTAAAAATGAATCGTGTTTTTCGGGTGTGTTGGCGTATCAAGGACTCGCTGTGGTGGGAGAGCTGTTTTTTGATGATGGTGAGTGGTCTTGATTTCTTTTAGTAAGATTCTTACACTTGCCTTTTGCCATCTGGTAAACTCTGGTGTTAGTTGTTATAGCTATCTCGGGCCGGAGTTTGTTTCTACTGTGATTATGTTAGCCTCTGTCAGCAGTCCTAGGAGTCTAACTCTCTCCTGAGTCCCAGTGTTCAGAATATTCTCTGCATGCCACCTCCACTCTTGCAGGGAAGGTGCACGGAGATCTGGAGCTCAGCTTTACCTCCTGGCTGAAAATGCAGGCCTGAAAGGGGCCCTTTCCCAGAAGCAATGTTGCTTCTGCAGCCTGTGAGCCCTCCCTGGAGACCACATCTCTTCTGGCGGGAAAAGTGTGCAGATGTCTGGAGCTCAGTTCTGCTTCCTGGCTGAAGATTCAGGCCCAAAATATGCTCTGTTCTAGAAGCTTTGCTGCTTTTGCAGCAAGTGCACTCTCTTGCCCAGACTTGTCTCTCCTGGACCTGGGACACAAGATGACTCTCTCACTCTTAGAGCTTAGAGCTTAGTGCTTAGAGCCCTCCCTGGATTCCACCTCTCCTCTGGTGTAATAAGTATCTGTGCTTCTCCTTTAAAGTGCTTCTATCTGTTTCCTTTGCTCCCCTGTTTTTCTCTAAGGGAGTTATTTATATCCTCCATAAAATCTTCTGTAAGCTTCAGGACACATGATTTTAACTCTACATCTTGCTTTTCTGGTGTGTTGGGGATTCCAGGACTTGCTGTGTTGAGGGAACTGGCTTATGATGTTGCCAAATAATCTTGTTTTCTATTGGTAAGATTCTTACATTTGCCTTTTGCCATCTGGTTATCTCTGGTGTTAGATGTTCTTGCTGTCTCTGGCTGGAGCTTGTTCCTCCTGTAGGTGTGTAATCCTCTGTCTCCACTCCTGGAAGACTAGCTCTCTCCTGGCAGAACTTGTGCACTAAGGACTCTGGGACAGCCCAAGCTGTGGTTGCAGATTTTGGACAGGAAGAATCCTGTCCCAGCTACTCCACTGATCTTGTTCTCCTTGTCAGCCCCTCTCCACAAAGTTATTGGAGAGAAAGTGGCTGTCTAAACTCCTTTCCCAGAGCAAAAACTCTCCTGGAAGAAGAGGTCCCTCCTGGTGGAAACCATGCTCAGCAGGCTGTGGAACAGCCTCAGCTAGCGGGCACAGATCCAGAAGTGATTTATTAATGAACCAATATTATCGCTGTTATGTATGTGCTTCAAATTCTATGTGTTTGTTACAGTTATGTGCATTCAATAAGTGAGTCTGCATCCAAATTCATTCCAATATAGAAAATGACTTTACAATATTAGTTGAACCTAGTTGGTTATGATATTCAACGATGTAATATATAAATTAGTTGTGAAGAAAAGTCTATATTCAATTTAATATATCAAGTGAATAAAAATGATGCAAAATGCCATTGAGATCAATTTTGTTAGCCATCTCAAGCTTAGAATGTAGTAGGGAACCATTTTTTTTTCTTTAGTTCATTTGTTTGTTTGTTTTTAATTTCATGTTACTCTTCTTTGTTTTTCCCAAACAGGTTTTTGTATATTATGGTTCTGTATTTTGATTATATTTTAATTGGAGTTTATTACTTCCTTTTTTTCGGTTCACAAAAGGCTTACTATTTTTAGAAGAAATGTGAAGTCTTCGTGATTTCAATGTCAAGTAAAATATGGAAACACTAACAGCTTAGGAGAAAAGGCCAAATTCTCCAAAACAGTTTTTCTAGATCATATTCAAGGGAATATGGCAAAACAAATACAAATCTGTAATTAAAATAAATACAGAAAAGGTAGATAAATACTGTTCTTAATGGATCCCAAATCCTTTCAATTCTGGAAAAATGATTTATAAAACTTTCTTCATAAATTATATTTTAAATTTCAAATTATCTATTTTGATTTTTAAAAAATGAACTTTAATTTTTTTTATTCTCTAGCAAATATGGCAAAATTTTACTTACTTCCCTACATATAATTGCTGTTATCTTCTCTCTCTCTCTCTCTCTCTCTCTCTCTCTCTCTCTCTCTCTCTCTCTCTCTCTCTCTCTCTCTCTCTCTCTCTCTCTCTGTCTCCCCACACAACAACAAAAACACAAAACTAAAAACTGAAAAGAAATGAAAAGTAAATCTTGGAGTACATTAAACACAAACTTTTATGTATCCCATTTACTGTTTCTTATGGTATTTCTTGGGATTCATGAATGTGTTACCCTTAAGAGATCATGCCAATAATTTCAATTGTATCATGAGGTTCATTCCTATATCAGTCTTTGAGGTTAAAAAAGACAGAGAGTGTAAGTTATTTTTAATTATGTTTGTATTCCAGATATGGTAGGTTTTGGAGTATGGGTGTACAAAGTGTCAAGGCACAGGATAAATGGTCTTTCAAATGATTTTGAAATTATAAAATTATAAAACTCAATATGGATATTTTAAAACAGTAAGTTCTTAAACTGAGTGATTGTATATACAATCAACTGGAACTTATTTTTCTTTAAACAACAACAAAAAAATTCCTTCTTTGGTATATGTGTAGTCTTCTATTGTTTACCAAGTAAATTAGAACAATATGCTTTTTCACACCGTTTACATGAGACCACAAAATGTATATGAAATGTTTCACATGAACACTGTGCAAATCAACCTACATTTTCAGGGTTGAGTCAAGCACTGAATTGTTATGTGTTCATTAGGTACTGATATGGACATTTAGGAAGTATGTCATATTCTAATTTCTTTCCAATGAAGAAAATAACTTCTGAGTAGAAGTTATGCCTCAGTATCAAATTTTTATATACAAATTAGTGGTAAAGAAGAGTCTATATATGGTTTAATATATCAACTCAATATGAGAGATGAAAAACGCTATTGAGTTCACGGTTTGTGATGGCTATCTACTGCTCTGGGTGTTTTGCTCCTTGCTCCAAATTACTGGTATTGGTTTCTACCAAAGAGGTATTTTTGTGGATTACATTTCTGTATTTTAATCTTTTTGTAGGATGAGTTCTGAGTCTGTGTGTTTCTCATGTATATTTTCATCAGATTCTGCTTGTTCCTTTTCTTTGTTCTATTCTGCTTTTTTTATTTTTGTTTATGTCATTTTATATTATATTTTAAATATTAATTTTTGTTTTAATAAGAGAAAATATTTGGGCCTGAAATGGGAAGTATAAAGGATGAGACATGCTTGGTGGCACATGCCTTTAATCCCAGCACTTGGGAGGCAGAGGCAGGCAAATGTCTTAGCTCAAGGCCAGCCTGGTCTACAGAGAGAGTTCCAAGACAGCCAGGGATATTCAGAAAAACTCTATCTCAAAAAAAAAAAAAAAATAACAGTACTTATGGAAAAAAGTCAAATTCTAATTTTAAAATTTAAATAAAAGCTAGAAAGATTTCTTTACCTCACTTTAAAAACCTGTTTTCCTATGACATGCCCAAGGCTCATTTTCATGTGTGCCTGAAATCAATTGTTGTTAATATCTATTTACTCATCAAAAAGATTAACAATTTCAATCATGCACCACATTTCTTTGAGTACATGTACTCTAAGATGTATAAAAACATATTTAGCAATCTTAACGTTTGAAATATCTAATTAGGAAAATAAGGTAGTAAATGAACTATGGTAACTTATAATCCTTCCTGTGTTGACTTTGCATGACATCACCAAAAATCTTAATATTCATACTTTATTAACTGAAATGGTGAATTTAAGTTCTTTGAGATATACTCACATTAAATTTCTTGGCCACAAATTTTAATTAAAATTGAAGACATTTATACAAGTTCCAAGATTTCTAATGAGACCAATCCATGTTAAAACCAATAGAAGATAAATACATAGTATTTCAATACTGAGATGAAAGTCATGTCATATTTTGCATGTTGTGGATACTTTAATTGAAAAAGTAGCCTAGAAAGAACACTTATTCAAATCCTGGAATGAAAAGAATTTATCAATGAATGACATAATTGTGCAGCATTTAGGTTTTAGTGTTAAAACATAGGATATGAAGTATGTAAAAGCAGTACTTCCTGACAATGTGTTAAATATTATTGCGAGCAAAGAGCACCATGAGTAATTCTGCAAGCCAGGAAGAACACACAGTTATATGGGCAGAATGAAACAATGTTGTTGGCATGGTGTCATCCATATTATTTCTGCTTTGGGGGATAATAAAAGTGGGAAAGAAAGTAGAAAAGAAAATTCTCAGAAGATTATGCTAGGGGTGAAAACACTGAATGCAATGAAGAAAGGCATACCCTGATACAGCATAGAGTAGGTAGCGTCTCAAAACCTGGAGAGAATTTGAATACATTGTATAACTGAATATTTGTCCTTTACCACATATGAATTAAGAAAGACTTTTTAAATTATTGTAATAGAGTGTCATAGGTTAATAGAGTATGGCCAGGGGCAGGAGGCAGGTCTTTCCTGAACATTTAGAAAAGCAAAAATTTTGTACATGTACCTTCATTGACTCAGTAGGATAAATTTTGCAGGCTCAGGTAAAAAACAATCTGAGTCTGTCCATTAACCGTTAAGACTCATGACCTAACCATAGGAATGAAAAACAGACCCACATTCATAATTATCAGAGAGTCTTATACCTAATGTGAACTCAGATAAATTAGGATGTAAATTTCACAGTACTGCAAAAGAAAAAAAAAATCAGTTAATACCATGCATTGAAATTGTTAAACTGTGCTTTCAAGTCAGGGAAGAAAAATGTTAATTCAAAAGTGACACTAAGACTCACCTGGCTTATTTTGCCTTTTTTGCAGTCTTCACAATATTAAGAAGGAAAGAGAGACCCTTAGAGCTCAGTAGCTTTTTTTTTTTTTTTCTTTTTCTTTCTTTTTTTTTTTTTTTTCTTTTTTGGACTGGCAAGTAAAATACCAATTCAATCATGATATAGGTGGGAATGCCAAAGTCTACAAACCAGTTTCTGTAAGTCACACAATAGGAAAAATTCAAGATAATTATCAATCTGTACATAAAATTAAAAAATAGAAAGAAGACATATTTAATGGTTAACTCTCCTGAAAATTTCTCAAATCAGCCAAAATTTTTTTTGAAAAATCTGTTCTGTAATTTACATATAAACTTTAAATTGTTTAGTATTCCTAATTTTCAAACAGTATATTTTAATGTAATATTCATCTTCTACCAAATATGTTCATGTTCTCCTCTGTTACCAATACACATTTTTTTCTTCATTATCTCTCTTAGGGTAAAACACAAAAACATAAACCATAAAACTGAAAAAAAAAAAAAAGGAAGGAAAGAAAGAAAGAAAAGTAAATCATGTAGTCCATGAAACACAAACTTCTACTATCTGCTGAACTACTAATTTTGGTTAAGCTTGGGGTGGGTTATTTTGTTATCCTTAAAAGATCATGCCCATAGCTTCAAAAACTGTATCATGTTAATTATTTCTGTGCCAGTCTTTAAAGGTAACAAACATATTGAGTGTAAAGAATTTTAAAACTTGCAAGTGTTTCAGATGTGTTGACATTTTTACATGGGTAATGAGAGTCATGGGATATGATAAATTGTTATCTCAAAGGCTTTTGGAATTCTATTTTATTTCATAATTTTGGAATTATAAAATGAAATATAGATACTTTCATCTAGTAATTTTAAAAACAATAGAATTGATTTATAACCAACTTGCACATGTTTTTTAATTCTTGTTAGGTATATGCTGTAGCCTTGTTTTATTACCAAGGAGATTAGAATGATCTGGTTTTTTTGTCATTGTTTACATGAGAGGTTAAAGTCCGTGAGATGTTTTCCAGGATAGCTCTGTAAATCAACCTATATTTTAGGTGTTGTGTAAGGGATTGAACTGCTATATGTCCATAATTTATTTTTATTCTGTAAGGGTGTCTCAGTCTACAAAATGAGTTCTAGGCCATCCAGGGCTATACAGAGAAACCCTGTCTCAAAAATCCAATACACACACACACACACACACACACACACACACACACACACACACACACATTTCCAATAAAGGAAATAACTTCTAATAGTAAGCTTGATCTCAATTCCAAAGTATAATGTCCTAGTTAAGAAGAATCCATATTTAATTTAATATAGTCAGGCATTGTGTACTCACCCATAATTTAATTATGAGGATCTTGCTTAATTTTGTTTATATATAAGTGCATTATCACATTTATGTTTTCGCCCTCTTAAATTCTGAGTGTGTCAAGAAAACTGATGTTTCTCTTACTTATACTATTAAGCAGATTGCATAAAATCTTGTTTATCTTTTACCATTTCTAAATAAGCATTTTATTTCAATTTGTTTCCATATTGTATGCTTTAACTGTTTGATAGTTGTCTGTTAATTTTTGGTTGAAATTACATAAAAAGCCAATTTGACCAAAATTTTGGTATGGAATACTATGTATTTTATAATTTTAAAATATTTCCACTCACCTCAAAGTGCTCTGTGGTTATAAATTGGCATCTAATTTAGCAATAAACAACACAAATTCTATTCCACTTAACCCTTCTGGAAATGAACTTGTATGGTATTATCTGATTTGAAACAAATAAATCTATTTAACTAAACCAGAGCCATGTTCATTAGCAAGGAAACTACTACTGTCTGTTGTTCAGAAAATGGAAAAGATACCTCTTCAGTAAAAGAAAGAAAGGAGGTCCTGCCTTCAGCAGTTGTGGGAGGTCTATGTTGCATGTGCATTTTCCTGATTCTCCAGCATCTAGGGCACTCAGAATATTCAGAGGCTTCTGCAGATGTGGCGAGAAAAACGAACTCTTAGGAATCTCAAGCAAGTGCTTCAAGGCAAGTCTTACTTGTGGGAAAGTAGGTGTAAAACCTCCTGTCTGCATGGAGGTTTGTGGGAAACAAACACCCTCTAATTCCAATATCTATAGTCGCTCTGAAACTTCCGGTTGGAGGTCTGCTTGTTTTTATATTATTTTATACATTTTAATGTATTCTCATTGTGTGTACACCTGTTTGAGTGTGTACATATGTATGTAACTGTGCACACACCACTGCATATATGTAGAGATTTCAGGAAAATGTGGAAAAACCAATCCTCTTCTTCTACCATGTTTATGTTTCAGAGATGAAGTTCAGGCACTCACCCTTACACAGTGATCCATCTCATACATTCCTTGAGATTTACTTCTATATATTCTCTGAAGGTTACGTGTTCATTCATCATGTCAAAACTCACAGAGACTATGAAGGTGGTCATGCTGCAAGCCAGCATGAGAATAGAAAATGAAGCAACCAAAGTTTCAATGAACCATTGATATTTCTTATCATCCTGTTAGTTTCATAGACGGATGTGGTTAAAACTCTCACCCCAAGGCCTTCTAAGCACAGGTGCATTGAACTCAAAGAGACTGGAGCAGCATCTGTATGCACAGTGCCTGCAAGGTCTCCGACAAAAAGAGTCCAAGCAATGAGAGGGAAGGGGATAAATGTCCCTACCTTTAATTCAGAAATTATTTCCAGTCTGTAGCTTGGAAAGGGAAAAAAAAATGTTCTTCCATTTTTTTTTCCAATTTTTTTGCATATCCAGTGATAGGGTATCACTGGGTATGCAAACCATGCTTAAATCTAAGCCTCTAGTTCAGCATACCTGGCAAATGCAAATCAAACTTAATGACAATCTTTGAGGTTCTTTATGTAATAAAGTATTGGCAGGGTTATTTACAGAAAACATTAAGGGCCACTTGTTTATATAGTATGGTTTCCAGTTTTATCTTTTTATGGGATTTCAGAGTGTTTGTGAACATGTATATCTCTGTGTCTACATGTGTATTTCTTGTGCTTTTTCTTTGGCTAGTTTTATTCTGTTTTCTTTCTTCTATTCTTGTTCTTTTATTTTTTTATTATTGTATCTTAATCATCATTATTGTTGATATTATTATCATTACTAGTATCATTATTATTTAGATCCCTGCTTGAATTTTAATAAAGGGAGATAGAAAAAGCTGTGACTTTGGGTGAGAGGAGAAATGGAGAGGATGTAGAAGGATTTGGGGGCACTGTAATCAGAATGTATTGAATGAAAAGATGTATTTTCAATTAAAAGTGTCTTCACAGAAATGTTATCTTATTGTTTGTACAAAGGACTTAGAAACTTATTTTTTAAAGAATCATATTGTAAACAGAGTACAAGTATGAAAGTTTTTCATACTGAGAAGAGTTTCATTTTGAAGGTATTGTGAGGACCCTAGTGTTAATAATCAAGAACACAGAGCATGACACACAGCAGACAAAAGTACAAAGCACACACAAATAGACAGGTAGGCATCAAATTAGTGAATGTATGGACCATTTTCATGGAGCACAAATTCTCTCCCATTCTCCTTAAGAACAAAACAGAATCGCTGTTGTCTCCAAAGCCTTTGAGTAGGAATTCATCCAGTATCCTTTTTCTTCTATTTGATTTGAACTGACTCAACACTGCCAAGATTCCAGGACAGGAAAAGAGACTCCCTCATCCACTTGGGCATGTGTGCTTCCAGGTAGTGTTACAGATGATCACATTCTTAGACAACTAAAATAGAGCACATCTATCCTAGTACAGTTCCGGAAGGCAGAAAGTGTGAAAATCTAGGGACTGGCTAGTTTTACTTGTGCCTGGCACCTTGAATGGCAACCTGTAGGTTGTGAGTCCTTGTGACACTTTCATGGGAGTTGTCTAAAACTATCTTTATGTCAGATATTTATGTTAAGATTTATAACAGTAGGAAATTATAGTTATGAAGTAGCAAAAAAAAATTATATTGAGGGGCTCACCATAGCTTAAGGAAGTATATATGTGAAGGAACTACAGCATTAGGAAGGTTGAGAACCATTCTCTGGAAGCTTGAAAACAGAAAGCATGGTGTGCCTCACAGCCTGCTCTTGGCATCAGTATAAGGCCTGCTTCTGACTCTGATCTTGGCTTCCTTTTGTTTCTTGTGACCATGTGGGGATAACCTAGATAGTATAGTAAAATGCCCTATCTGAGAACATGATCAGAATCCATCTTGTGAAACCATGTGCTATAGTATCATTAGGAAAGGGCTGTCTTTGGAACCAGTGCTACTCTGCATGCATGTGAGTGCTTTGGTGCTTTGCTCTCTTTCTTTTTCTTTCTTTCTTTCTTTCTTTCTTTCTTTCTTTCTTTCTTTCTTTCTTTCTTTCTTTCTTCCTTCCTTCCTTCCTTCCTTCCTTCTTTTCTTCCCTCCCTCCCTCCCTCCCTCCCTCCCATCCCACTCCCTCCCTCCCATCCCACTCCCTCCCTCCCTCCCTCCCTCCCTCCCTCCCTCCATTCTTTCTTTCTTTCTTTCTTGCTTGCTTGCTTGCTTGCTTGCTTGCTTGCTTTCTTTCTTTCTTTCTTTCTTTCTTTCTTTTTTTCTTTCTTTTTTCTTTTCTTTCATTTTTTTCTGTTTTTTTTTTTTTTTTTTTTGAGGCAGGGTTTCTCTGTGTAGCTCTCAGTCATGGAATTCATTCTGAAGATCAGGCTAACCTGGAACTCATAAATTCGCCTGTCTCTGCCTACCAAGTGCAGGGATTAAGGCTTGTATCACCACACCCAGCGTCTTTGATTTTTTATTCTGGTATTAACTTATTGTTCCCAATGTGGTTTATTTAATTTCATTGTTTTATTTTACTCCTCTTCTCTTCTCTTCTCTTCTCTTCTCTTCTCTTCTCTTCTCTTCTCTTCTCTTCTCTTCTCTTCTCTTCTCTTCTCTTCTCTTCTTTTCTTTTCTTTTCTTTTCTTAAATATTTTCTATTTTTACATTTCAAATCCTTTCCTGGTTTCCCCTTCAAAAACCCACTATCCCATCCCACCTCCCCCTACTCACCAATATAACCACTCCTGCTTTCCTGTCCTGGCATTCCCTTACACTGTGGCATGGGGTCTTCCAGGGCCATGCTTCTATTCTCCCACTAGTGTCCAACTAGGCCATCCTCCCATACATATGCCTCTGCAGCCATGGGCCCCTCCCTGTGTATTATTTGGTTGGGCTTTTTTTTTAATTGGATAATTTTTAATTTACATTTCAAATGTTGACCTCTTCTCCAGTTTCCCACTTTCCCAGAAACCCCCTGTCACATCCCCTGTGCCCCTGATTCCATGAGCATGTTCCTCCACCTGCGCACCCACTCCCACCTATCAGTGTGGTGGTTAGCAAGGTTACTTTTCTGTCTCCTCATCATTCAACATCATATTGCAGATCCTGCGGCTGATGGGGAAAAGATGTCCAGATTCTGGGCATTGCGGGGCACCCTCCAGGACATCAATTTCAAGTCACATATAGGTACATCTTCCTCAAAAACATCTTGTCTGGTTCATAGCTGTCAGCTGGCTCTTTAGTACCTCGGCCAATACTGAGGTGTCTGCTGCCTGCACAAGCACTGCCCACTTCACTTTGAGGAGCATCTGTGCCAGAAAGTCAGGGTTGAACTCCACAGGGTTGATGAGGATTTCAGTGGCCTACAGGTACAGATGGAAAACATTCATGCCCAAGCTCCACACATGTGAGTTTAGGAGATTGTAGGTAAGCAATTTCATGTGTTCTGCACATTGGTTTTCTGCACAGGACTAATTTTTTTCATTAATTTTGGGATTTATTTACATTTTATATGATAGCTCAATTCCCAGGTTGCCTTCAAAAAATCCCCATCCCATCCACCCTTTCCTCCCTTCCCTTTGAAAAAAGGCTTAGTTTGTGTTAATCTTCTACATTGCACTCCGTCACTGAGAGAAATCAAGGCAGGAACTCATGTCGGACAATAGGAAGGGCAAGTGGATAAAGGCTACTTATTTGCTGGCTTTCTCAGCAAAGTTTTCTCAGCTTTTCTTATTACAAAATATATAAGCTACTTTTAACTTTTATTTTAATAACATTATATATACATTAATGTACATATACATTATTAGAGTGTTTTGCTTAGGTGGATATCTGTGGGCGTTGTTTGTCCAGGGTTCACAGACCAGTATAGGGAACGTGTTCCTTTGATACTGGAGCTACACATGAGCTGCAACCTGAGTTCTGGGATTCAAACCCTGGCATTCTAAAAGAGGAGCCAGTGCTCTAAAACACTGAGTCATCTTTCAAGCCCCACCCTAAGCTTGCTTTCTTATTTATTTTATCAACATCTTTGAAGGGATAGCGCCACTCACTGTATACTGGATCCTCTCCCATCAACTGTTAATCAGGAAAATGTCCAATAGGCAAACCAGACCCAGAAAGACACAAAATGCCTGCTTTCACTTATGTATGGAATTAGCTTGTAAGTTTTATTCATGTGTGTGTTTCATTTAGAGTAAGAGAGATGTGCTATCTAGTATGGGATCATGAAGGAGGAGGAGCTCTTCTAAGGAAAGGGAAATAGAGTACAGTGGTATAAAGAATAAAAAAGAAACTATTAAAGAAGGGTTAATTTGGGAGTGAATCTCAGGCAAGCCTCTGACACTAGACAGTTCATAAAACCCTAGTTGAAATTTTGCTATTTTTAATTGTGCTAAATGAACACATCAGTATAATGACTTCTAATGAATCCTAATTGCTCTACCCATATGTTTATGTATATTACTCAGCCTTCATCGGAGGTGACTCTTCTACAGAAGGTGGTAATAAACAAAGATAGCCACAACTTGACAATCCACAGAGAGTGAGATACTTGGAATGTTAGGGCTTAAAGAGGATTTCTTCATCAAGCTCTCCCTTTCAAGGTTCAAGAATCTATGCAAAGATGAGTCAGAAAGACAATCCTGATCAGAGGTGTAGGTGATGGATAGTACCAATGAGTTGTATCATGGGTATTCCATGTTCTTTATCTAATACTACTTAACAGTGAGTGCATATCATTTGTAGTCTTGTTTTAAGGTGAGATGTTCTATAGGTATCTGTTAAATTCATTTGGTTCATAACTTCTATAAGTTTCACTGTGTCTCTGAGTTGAATGGTAGGGAGGTAAAGAAGGGAAAGAATTTGTTAAAACCATATTATATGAACAAAATTTAAATGATTTTTTTTAAATCCCAACAAGCATTCCTATAGACCCATCTAATGTAGGCAGATCCTATTTGATGTTTCCTCTTCATAAGTGACTATAGGTTTTTGACTAGTTGGCATAAGATTTCTAGCACAATCAGATTAACATAATGCATTTCTTGTCATGTCTAAAACCATCACATCAAGGGACTAAGATAATCTCTGTACATTCCATTGTTTAAATGTCAGAAAGACATGAGTTTTTACAGTGTGTCTCAGCTTTAAAGTGTAAATCCTGAAAGGATGGCCATGGTCATCCTTCCTACTCCCTGCTTTGAGCCACTACTTCCTGCTCTGTGGTACTACAAAGACTTCATTGCTAACCAGGTACCACTGTGACACAGATATCTTGAAGTCACAGAGTGGACAAGCATCCTTGGAGATCTAGATGCTGATGAGAACACTCTTATACCACCTCTGCCTTCACAATGTACTTGTTAAGATGGGAACATAGTGGGACTGACATGGTGGAAGAAATTCTTTAAAGTCCAGCACATTTCTCAATAGAAATCTCCTGATTTTCACATGGACCGCATATGTTACTCTTTGAAGTCAACCTACACTTTCCTGTTTCTTGTGCAAAGCATTAGAGATGTCAATTAAAGCTAGACATTTGAAATATATTGATAAGTCTGCCTTATCTTCATATTCCCTGCCCTTAATTATAGGAACCACGCTAAGACTAGATGTCTGAGCCATTCTCACTGACAGTTTTCCTGGTAAACACTTGAAAGGAAGAAATTCTTCTATGGCCCAACTAATCTAATCAGTATATGAGAAGCAGGACTGACATCACTCAGCACATGAGATAAAGAAAGTCTCTTGTTTTGTGGAGAACTGAGAGAGAAGCAGGGACAGGGGCCTGGAGGATAATGACTGTCCTTAAGTATAGTCAGTCCAGACCTTGAGGCTGGGTCTGACAGCATCCAGAGCAATGCAGTCCAATTGCCTGGAGCTTCCTAGAGGAGCACTGTTTCTCTTCAAAATGTGACAGGGATGGCACCCACAAGGGGGCAGAATTCAGTGTGTTCTAGACATCTTTTGAGCCACAAGTGTACTGATCCCCCTCCACCACTTCCCTTGCTATTACAGATTAGCAACCTAAATAGGGGACAAGTAAGCCCTGCTGATACCAGAATATCTAATTGGAAAACCCTTACAAGAAAGACCAATTTCCCTCCACTCTCAGAATAAAAAGTAAGGATTGGGCTCACAGTGATAAGCACTTTCTGACTAGTTTTGAGAGAACAGGCTGCTCCAAGGTCCAAATTTCCGACACACCAAGAAAATGAAATATCTGTACGATCAGAACTTCAAACCTAAAATTTCGATCTCTTTAAAATATTCATCTCTTTTAAAATCCAAAGTATTTTTGCAATTAAAAGTCTCTTAACTGTAGGCTCCACTAAAACAGTTTTTTCCTTCTTTCCAAAGGAAAGACAATGACGAAAAAGGGAACAGAGACTGAAGGGAAGATTATCCAGAGACC
This sequence comes from Mus caroli, assembly GCF_978045245.1. Lineage (NCBI taxonomy): Eukaryota > Metazoa > Chordata > Mammalia > Rodentia > Muridae > Mus > Mus caroli. The sequence continues at coordinate 10,754,703 of NW_028227277.1, forward strand.
ATCTCACATAGGTACCCATCCCTTCTGTTTTGCAGACATTAAAACCCCTCACTAGTTCTAATTCCAAGAAACACTTGCTGACAGTAGCTACAAATGGCTGTTCCATGAGAGCTTCTACCAGCACCTGACCAATACAAATGCAGGTATTCACATCTGGCTGAATCCAGGAACTATAACAGTGTAGATAATGGAAGGACTGAAGCAGTTAAAGGGAATTGTAACCTCAAAGGATGAACAGTATCAACTTATTGGACCACTCAGAGCCCCCAGAGAATAAACCACCAGCCAAAGAGTGGAGTGACCCATGGCTCTAGATACATATCTTGCACAAAATGGCTTTATCTGAGGGAGGGGAGTCCCTTGGTCCTGTGTAGGATTGATGCCCAAGAATAAGGGGATGCTAGAGTGGTGAGGAAGGAGAGTGTGAGTGGGTAGAGGATCAACCTCATAGAAGTAAAATGGAGTATGGAGAGGATAGATGGGATGGGCGGTTTGTGGAGGCGTGACATGGAGGGGGATATCATTTGACATGTATATGAATTATAAAATAAAAAATAAACAGAGAAATAAAACCTACCAAAACTAAAATGAAAAAAGAGCATACTGTTTTATTTCCACTACAAAACCCCTATAACTATAGCATCTTTAGGGGTTTTGTGTCAATTCGGTCTTGTATATGGTTGTATATAGTTTATAGTTTTCTCAGCTGAGTAGGAATTTTGGCTGCCTTCTTCCTTTCGAAGCTTGAATCCATGGAAGTTTGTTTGTTACCATGGAAGTTAGTTTTCAAAAGGGAGGAATTGAAGTCAATTTCAGCTCAAAGATTTTATGGCTATTTCTAAAGCTCATGATATTTCAGCTTTAACTGGGGTTTTAACTTTCACCTCTGGTGTAATCAAGTGTACTATTATATTTTTGCACTTAATCACACACACACAAATCTATGGCCTAGTAATGACATGGGATGATGAAACCAAAATGAACTATAATGATTCCAATAGAAACATGAAAGTACAATTTGGAAAGAAAAGTTCTTCCAAGTGTGTGTGTATGGTTGTGATCCTATGAAGACATTGTTCATACACATATTTTTAATCCTCTTAATCTTACTCCTGTGTAATAAAAATTAAATTAAGTTATATGGTATCAAATGCCTTTATAAAACAATTATCGAAGGTGTATGGGTTGAAGCAATTTTCAAAAATAGAGTTCATTGCAAAAATTCATATAAGGATGATTATTTGATATTTATTTATATTTTGGGACTGTATTTAATTGATGATTAATTTCTTCAGGAGTAGGGTTTGGAGTGCATGCACTTATGAAATGTTAGGTTAACAATATAGAAATATTCTTGTAAATCTTTATTATAAATCAGTGAAAAATCTAATTATTATTATGATGATGTAGTGTTAAGACTTATGAAGTAGATGGAAGATAAAATTAAGAGAATATAATTGTGTTTTATTGTTTATTATGAAGAAAGCAGTTATAAAAAATAATGATTTTAAAAGCCCATCGTTTAATAAAATTGGGTTTATTTTTTTGGATGAATTTTGTGCATTGTGCTAAAGCAAAACATAATCCACTCTTCAATCATGAATGCTTTTTATTGTTGATTACATGAGTGAGTTACATTCTAAAATTAGTTAAGATGAGTAGTGTTTAACTAGGTTGAGTTTTTTACTTAGGACACATGTCTGTGAATATAGCAAATAGACAGAATGAAATAGGAAATTAATCATATCATTTTCAAGGAAGTTATTTGCTAATATTTTCATGTAGAGGGACAATGAAGATTCTTGGCTAGTAATTTCTCTTCATTTTTTTACAAACAAAGAACAGTAAATTTACCTGTATGGTACAGATTTCTGATGTTTATTATTGGAATTCCAACTGTTCTTGTCAGTTTCATATATACTTCTTTCATTTCTTCAGTAAGATTTGTTCCTTTTGCTATATTTAAGCGGGGAAAAGATAAACGTGATAGCCCAGAGAACTTGCCTCAAGTGTTTATTCATCGAACTTTCCAAGGGAAAATCCTTCTGCAAGCTCCAGCCTACTGTGTTCATGCTAGTCATGAAAATCTTAACAAAACTGTGTCACAGAACAGAGGACACACCCAGAATTTATCACTATATTTCTTTTTCTGCTCCTAGTAAATTGATATCTTGCAAGGTGATTTTTCTGTATTTTATTTTATAAACTTATTTAGCAGTTAAACACCATTCAGGACTTGTCAATGATTTCTGTGAAATTTCCAAAAGTGAAATATTAGGACATTCATGATACTTCTTTCTCTCATGAAAAATCTAACACAAAATATATGTGTCACAAAACCAAAGACACAGTAATTCAGTGAAATGATCACTTAGCAAAGATCATTCACAGATTTGCCTGTCTTATGGACCTAAATAATTTTCAAACCATTACATATAATGTTGACAATATTAAGTTTTAGGAAAATTAAATCAATTAGATTACAGATATGACCAAAGGAAAATATTAATAACTTTTGTGTTTTTTTATGGATATAAATTCTACTGAATGATAGTAAATATTTCCTGCAAAGTTACATGATCCTTATTGGCATTAATGTGATAGCAGAAATGATGGATAACACTTTAAATGATACTCTGTTATGTTTTCATACATGAGAATTTTGACCTCTGAAAGTCTCCACACATTATTTGACTCAGAAAGATACAGACATCCACATCCAAATTTTGGATGGAGCATGGGGACTCTTATGGAAGTAAATGGGAAAGGAATGCAGCACCCAAAGGGGATAGAAACAAAAGAGGAAGGTGGAGAGAGTCAACTAACCAAATCCTCAGTGCTCTCAGAATTGAACCAACCAAAGAACATACAAGGGATGACTCTTGGACTCTCTGCTCATATGTAGCAGATTTGCAGCTTCACTTTCCTGTGGTTCCTGAACAACAGAAAAGGGGCTATCCCAAAAGCTGTTGCTGAATGTCAGATATATTCTGCCAGCTGGGCTTCCTTGACTGGCCTCAGTGGGAAATGAAGCACCTAGCATCACAGATACTAGAAGTGACAGGTTGGAATGGATACCCAGAAAATATGGTACATTACACAATTACACTCAGCTATTAAAAACAGTGACTTCGTGAAATTCATACGCAAATAGATGGAACTTGAAAATAGCATCCTGTTTTGAGGTAACTCAGTCACACACACACACACACACACACACACACACACACACACAGACACACACACACACACACACACACACAGAGTTTGCACTCACTGATAGGTGGTGGATGTTAGCCCCAAAGTTCAGAATACGTAAGATGCAATTCACAGACCATATGAAGTTCAAGAAGGATGACCAAAATATGGATGCTTAAGCATTTCTTAAAAGAGGGAACTAAATATTCAAAGGAAGAAATATTAAGACAAAATGTGGAGCATAGACTGAAGACCATACAGAGACAGCACCACCTAGGGATCTATCCTATATACAGTCACCAAATCCATACTCTACTGAGGTTACCAAAAAGTGCTTGCTTACAGGAGCCTGATATAGCTGTGTCTTGAGAGGCTCTGCCAGAGAATCACAAATACAAAGGTGGATGCTCACAGACAACCATTGGACTGAGCATAGGATCCCCAATGAAGAACCTAGAGAAAGGACCCAAGGAGCTGAAGGGGTCTGAAGCCCCATATGAGGAACAACAATATGAACCAACCAGTACCCCCAGAACTCTCAGGGACTAAACCACCAACCAAAGTGTTCACATGGTAGGACCCATGGCTCCAGATGCATATGTAGCAGAATTTGGCCTTGTCATGTATCAATGTGTGTGGAGCCTCTTGATCCTGTGAAAAATTGATGACCCAGTGTAATGGAATGCCAGTGTGGGAAGACAGGAGTAGTCGGGTGGGTGGGTGGGAGGGTGGGTGAGAGGGTGGGTGGGAAGCTCCTTCTTGGAGGCAGGGGAGGGGGTGGGATACGAGGTTCCTGACAGAGAGACCTGAAAAGTGGAAAACATTTTAAATGTCGCTAAAGAAAATATCCAATAAAAGAAAAAGAAAATAATGTGTAATTTACCATTTTTGTTGATGTTTCTTGAAAATTTTCCATGGCAAATTTTAATAATTTTTCGAATTTAAGCTTGATGCCAATTCCCCCACCCTTTTCAATTTGTTTAGATATTTTGTCTTTCTTGCTTGTATAATTTGGTGTAGTTGCTAAGTTTTGCTAGGATTGGCCATTTCCATTAATGCCTCTAGTGACCAGTGATCTTTACCAATTATGTGGCAGTTACTACTTTTCTGTTTTGAAGACTTTATTATATGATACATGAGTTGGAGATGATAGAGATAATGTATTTGCTTTCCTTGCTTTATAGGAAGGGGAATAACATGTGAAATGCAAATAAATTACATAACCAATAAAAAAATCAAAAAAGTCCAGATTTGGTTCTCAAGTAGAGAATATATATGCTTCAGAAATGTAACATATTTGCAGTAGATGCCAAGAGGCAAATGTTGGTGGACATTTTTTTTTCCATGAAGAATCACCAGCTGCCAATTTATCAATGATTCTGATATCCAAAATTAGTGAGAGTGAGTAGAGGGTGAATAATTAAAATGCAATCAAGATTTGGATACTGTAATTACTTTTGTATTACAGCCAAATATCTCTCAGCTTCAGCTGATAATTTTCTCAGACAATTTATTCCTCATCAACACATAACATTTTAAAGAAATTCCTTAGCTCTTTAGTAGTTTACTCAATTATGGTTCAAAGCCAGTACTATGATCCAGCACGTTTGAAAATGCTTAATAGTTTATAAATGATATCTCCTGGATTTTTACTTTCTCCCTGCAAAGTTCCTGCAAACCTATCTTATGTCTTAGATAACTGACAGCATACCCTCTTTATATATCATCATGTGCAATTCCTTATTACCATTTGGTAAAATCCTAGCTACTTAATAATTTATCTCTATGGTATTTCTGTCTAATCAACCATTAAATAACATCCACATAATGGTAAATTTCAGAGTGCAGAAACTGATTACAAATTACTTATTTTAACAGTTCTTGAGCAAAATATTTATATAGGTTGAATATATATATATATATATATATATATATATATTTTTTACGGTTCTTGAATCAGTTAACATTTTCCCTTTATTTTAATTATTTTTGTAAGAAAAAAACTATCTATGGGCTCATAGATTCTTCAATGGGTTCAGCATTTACCTCATTCTGTAACAGCTCTTCTAGTATCTGACATCCTGATGATATTAATGGCAATTGTTCTACCCACAGATGTTTTTCAGTTAACAATTTTAAAGGTAGCACCATTTGATTTTTTGGGAAGGCCAACAGCTGTTGTGGCATTTTAATGGTCATTCTGGGCAGTCAGTAAATTTTCTTGATAATAGATTTTAATATTTTACTTCAAATCATTTTTTATTTTATGGCATCCTTCTGAGATTGCAGAAATGTTTATCCCTGTTTTCCATTCCATATCCCTGCCAAATTCCCTTCTCTTATATCCACTTGAGATTTTAATTTTTCTATTTTTCTTTCTGGCTCTATAATCTTAGATCAACTTGGAGTTTATTTTCCCAAAATTGAGCACCAATTCCTAGAAGTTGAATATCTACTTCCTTAAAAGCCCAATCTAGATGCTACGGTTTAGGTGAATTTAATGTTACACCTGTTCCTGTGTCTACTAAACCTTCTATTTCAATATTATTTATTGGTATTTTTAGCTTTGGTATGTTAGCATTTATCGGACTTTGTTACAATACTTGTTTCTTTGGTCTCTCATAACTTTTTTGTTTTATCTACTAGAGCTGTCCTATCCTTGATTGTATCTAGAACAATCTTCTTTTTAAGAGCAGATTTTAAAATTTTAATTGTTCTGTGGCTGTTTCTCCAATGAGAAGTCATCTTTTTATATTATTTCTATAAAAAAGAATTATTTCTATGATTGCATTGCCTACAATCCCTTCTCAAATGACTCTGTTTACTGCAATTGAAACGTTTGCCATCTGGGTTTTTTCTCAAAATTGTGAGAAACTTCTTGTCCCAACATGATGGCATCATAAATGTGAGATTCAATATAGGCTGTGCTCCAAATCCCTTCATCTCTTGGTTCTGATCTTGCTTTAAAGGTCCCCTCAGCCTTTTGCATTCTGAAATAGCATTTTTAGTAGCCCAAGATTCATTTAGTATTTTTCTGCCTTCTGAACCTAATACTATTTTATTTACAAATGTAGGCAATCTTTACAAGAAATCAGTGAAGGCCTATTTTTGCCTTATAAAATTTTAGTAAATGACTCAGATTTTTACCTGATTCCTCAGCCTTGTCAAAAGCATTTAATACTGATAAATGAATAACTCCAAGGTGTGATAGTGAAATTTAATATGTCTTTGTAACTCAGTTTATTAGGATTCTGAATTCCAACAAGATTAAATTTTGATGCAAATGTACATAGATGAGATTAAAATGAATTTATTCAAATACTAGTGTGTCATGAGAAAAATCACAACACCCCACTTTTCTAGATATGGGTGAAGTTTGCAAGTCTGTTTTTCATCTATAATTTACCCTTTTTAAACTCAGATATAGGAAGTGCAAGATGACCCTCAACTAACAACTGACCTTGGTAAATATTCATACCTCTATCACTATTTTGTAGAACTGTGGTCATAGCTTGTTCTTTCCTCGTTGTTTGTCATTGTATCTGATGACTGGCTTCCAATACTGCTGCTGTCAAATATTTCAAGTCTTGGGGAATAAGTCTGTTTTAATTTGCCCATGTATTTAGTATCTGCTTGCAACAGGAAGAATGCATGTCATACAAAATAATCATTTCTCTTAATTTGCTCATGTCTAATATATCTATAGGACCCCTTCTAATTTCTTCATAACCTTGGGATTTCCTATCATATGCTGTTTAGTGTTGTTCAGAAACAGGGTACATTATGTTTGGTTTTCAATCAGTCTTGTGTTGTCCTTTTTCAGTTTCTCTATGTGGTGGCATGGTACGTTCTTATCTAAATTGCTCTGTCAGTGTCTGATGTTGTTTTATTCCCATTTCTATGTTGCATATGTATTGAGAAGTTTCATATGTATTGAAAGGAGTGCCTGTCAACTTCATGAATTCATGATTGTATAATAATATTTATCACCAGTTATTATTCCACATATAATTTTATGTTAGTATATTAGATTACTACTGAATTATATAAGATAAGAATAATCCAGACCATTGCCATTCTACTATTTCTATTCTAAGCTAAAGAGCTTCTCTCCGAATGTTCCAAGATTTTCAAATATGTTCTAGGTTTTATTGTGAGTAAATTTTGTTATATGAATTAACGTGTGAAGAGTAGGACAAAATGAGTACATTGGAACATGGACAGAAAATTCTTTCTTTAAGGAATAATTATCTATGGGTATGTGTGGAAGGAAGCTATACTGTTTAGAGTGAATGATATAAGATGATTTTATGGATGTCAAACACATACTTTCCTGATATAATATGCCTTTGGCACTTCTTAGTTATGAATAGTTACACAAAGTGCATATGACTTCATTTATTAACTCACTCTTCCTAATTCTGCTTCACAGACAAAAATTTAAAATAGTATCAGTTGTGTACAGTATAATGTGGAAATATGTTACAAACTTGCATCCTAGGGAAAGGTTTTCATCAGTCTTGAATCTGTGATTCATACTTTCTGGACTGCAAATGTTGCCAAACTCAAAAGACATTTGGTCATAGACACTAACTTTGAGTATCCCAAGAAACTTTCAAATGTCATACTATCCTAGCAAATATAACAGTATAAATAGAGACAATTGCCATTATATTCTATTTCTGATGAGGTTTGAAAAATTCTTATTACTCTCATTAATAACATCACACCCTCAGTCTTGTTGTGGTCCTTTGAATAGGGCCTGAATAAATTCCTTGTGCACATATCAGGCTACTTTGTCCCAGTAAATAAGCACAGGTACTTGTAGCACTACAAGAGTTACAAACATTTTCTTGCTTTGTTGATGCACCATAGCAGACAATTGTAGTACACAATTGTGTGGAACAGAATGTTTTCTTATAAAATTCTTAAGAATGAAGTGGATTTTTACATTTGAGCAGAGCATATTTATTTACATATAAATAAATAAAAATATTAAAGTCTCAATTTAAATAAAATTATAGGAAGAATTTTTTCATTTTTCATCAGGTTTGTCCATGTACCTCTCTGGAACACTTAGAATATATAACTATCCTTTTGATAAAATATGTAACTTATATAATGCAATTAAATTGTATATAATTATATATAAATATATATGTGTATATGCTACCCTGCTTATATTTGTTGTGTGGATATATATTGAAGACTGACTACTTTGAATTTGTATGAGACAGCTAATAACAATAATCTCAACGGTGACACAGTTTTAGAAAAACACTTCTTTACAATGAGTTTTGTATAGAAACCCTTGGTTATATTCAAGAACAAAGTATACATGGGCATTGCTCAGAGATACCATAGATGGAACACTGAGAGGTAGATAGAGGGATTGATGGCTTTTCCATATACAAATTTATATTGAATACTGCTTGATAGACATGGGTCTTTGCTCAAAATATTTACTCAGAAATTCTTTTTTTTTTTTTTTTTTTTTTTTTTGGTTTTTCGAGACAGGGTTTCTCTGTGTAGCCCTGGCTGTCCTGGAACTCACTTTGTAGACCAGGCTGGCCTCGAACTCGGAAATCCGCCTGCCTCTGCCTCCCGAGTGCTGGGATTAAAGGCGTGCCCCACCACGCCCGGCTCAGAAATTCTTGTTAACAAAATCTTGATTATTTGACATTCACAATTTTTTTTGCCTTTTGTGTTATAAATAATGGATCAGTCTCTCAGTCTCCTACTCTCCAACACTACTGAATTTCTCTCATGGGTAAAAGAACACAGTCATTATATTAAGAGAGCAATGGATATACCCTGCCTTATAAAATACAATCATGATCATGGTGACTTCCCTACTATGTAAGTATATTCTTTTTAATTTTTTTTGTTTCAATTAAGGTACTCTTACCATATCCAATTGTCAACTAGAAATAAGTAATTCATCCATATATGTACAATACAGGCCCAAGTATTCTATAACACCTGCTTGCTAGTCTCTACTGCTCTCTGTACAAGAACAGGAACTTAAGCTTACAAACAATGATTGTAAAGCAATTACTAGAAACATTTACTTTGTTAAAATTCCCAGGCATGACAGTGAAAAATCTGTGAGTATTTTAGATGTAAGAATTCATTATATCTGATTATGTTTGCTATAGAGTTCTTGGTGAATGGATAGACATTCTGCCCATTGTAGGACTGAATGAGGCTCTAGAGATTTCTAGACTCTGTTTATAATTCCCCTTTAAATAACTTTTACTTACTTGGTGTAGTAATACATTGTCATTTCCTTGTAGTTCCTTAAAAATGTAACATTACGCATAAGCATACCCACACTCCCATTTTCTCCAATTTCATTAAATCATTTGAAGCCATGTAGATTGTGTTAAATTTTCCTGAAAACTAAAACACAATGTCCAGATTGATCAAGTGACCCAAACATTGGCATTCCCCTCTCTCTCTCGTCTGTTTCACACATTGCTTCTGTGTCAAACAAAACTTACCTCACATGTAACATTCATGTTGCATTCTTTTGAGTGGTGAATATATGTGTAAGTAACATTATTACTACATAGGATAAATCATTTCTTAGAAGAGTGAATTAGGTGCAATATTTCAAACTAATCAAATACTTAGCTTTTGTCAAAAATGCAGTGTAAGCAATAACAGTTTTTATGTCTTGACTTAATTTTTGACCTTTTATTTTATTGCGCGCTTACATTTCTTCAGAAATTAAGAACTTATTTTCATGCATAATGAAGTTGCAAACTGGTGAGATGATTTGTGAACAAACACGAGAATTTTCCTTTTACCCTTGAAATGAGAGTCACCACAACAGCAAAGACAACAAAAGAAGGAAAAACAATTCACATAACATAAATGATCCTAAAAAGTTTAGAGTAATTAACCAAATATATTGAAGGAAGTATTTTTATATTTTCCAAGAAGTCATGTCTAGCTTTTCTGACAAGTTATAATTTAATAGTGTCCTTTTATTGTAGGGAAATACTTAAAATTGTGGCATTGTGCCTATAGAGATGGCTATGTTGTTAAACAGAAGTCATAAAAGAAAATAAATATATATGAGATCAAATCTCCAAAACTGTAGTAAAATTCAAATGCATTACTGTGTTTTTCCTCTCCTTCCTCCTACGGTGAAAAATATTTGAAATGGTGAGGCAAATATTAAAATATAGGCTAAATAGTCTATATACACAGGAATCATGAGATAACAAGCCGACATGTGGGCCACAATACTTAATGTCTCACTCTGACTTCTATGTGTTTACTATAACCTATGTCCATAACAAAAAATTTTCCAAACGTAAAAATACCTTTATGGGAAACATAATTAAATATTAAATTTGGGATAAGCATATGTCATGTATTCCCATACAAGGGCATTTTAAACAATTTTAGTACATGCATGGCCAAAGATATGACACTATCATTGTCAATTACTTAGATTTTTCATTCCACAATGAATATAATGTGACATGACATGGAAATTCAATCAAACAAAAGAGGTATGAACTTACTTTTAGTTGTTGTACTTGGTGAATTTTGTACCTGAAATCTTGGAAGATAATTCTGTATTCAAGAAACTTGTATTACTTTTCAATGACAAAACCAGACTTACGATGCCATTTATTAAATATCAAGTAAATCATATTAGTTTTTACTGCATTTATGCAAAGAATGTTTTAACACAGATAATATTGTGAGGAATGTCACAAATGCATACTTAATGGAAAGTTGTCTGAAATAATATATCAGTAGAATTACACTGATTCACAGATCAATATGAAAAGCCACACACACACACACACACACACACACACACACACACACACACACACACAAACACACACACACACTTTAATGCCCATAATGTACTTTTTCAGGAAAAAAGTTTTAACACAGATAATATTGTGAGGGATGTCATATATGCATACTTAATGGAAAGTTGTCTGAAATAATATATCAGTAGAATTACACTGATTCAAAGATCAATATGAAAAGCACCACACACACACACACACACACACACACACACACAAACACACACACACACACTTTAATGCCCATAATGTACTTTTTCAGGAATAATCAGAAAGGGTAACAGAGCAAGCAGAGAAACTTCATTATCTTGTCTTGGTCTCTAATGATACAGGGACGAGTTTCTCTTGAAAAGTAAAATGTAGACACATTTAAAGCATTCCTCATTGGCAATAAGAACAATGACCTGATATTTCTTCCTTCTTCCTACCTTAAAAAACGGTTGGTGGACATATTTTGGCTGTTTTCCATTATACTGTTCACGAGAGAATATTCATTGGACCACAATGTACCTGGATATTTGATACTGTACATATGACAAAGAACCTTTTTAGTTAAAGGATTTCTTTCAAGGACATATTTAGACTTTTACCATTCTATATTTATGTGCTAAATGATGAAAGAAAAAATACTGCAATTTACAAACCCTGTTTCCCTGAGTAAGAGAATGTTTGTAATGTTAATTTCTACAATCCCTAAAATTCTTGCTACTGTTGAGCTTAATTAAAAAATAATACTACCTTTACTAACATATCAGTTAGATCGATAGATAGATAGTGTACTGGCTATTTTTGTGTCAACTGGACACAGCTGGAGTTATCACAGAGAAAGGAGCTTTAGTTGAGGAAATACCTCCATGAGATCCAACTGTAAGGCATTTTCTCAATTAGTGATCAAGGGGGAAAGGCCCCTTGTGGGTGGGACCATCTCTGGGCTGGTAGTCTTGGGTTCTATAAGAGAGCAAGGTGAGCAAGCCAGAGGAGGCAAGCCAGTAAAGAACATCCCTCCATGGCCTCTGCATCAGCTCCTGCCCCCTGACCTGCTTGAGTTCCAGTCCTGACTTCCTTTGGTGATGAACAGCAGCATGGAAGTGTAAGCCGAATAAACCCTTTCCTCCCCAACTTGCTTCTTGGTCATGATGTTTGTGCAGGAATAGAAACCCTGACTAAGACAAATTGGTACCAGCAGAGTGGGGTATTCCTGTGACAACCTGACCATGTTTTGGGGAGGACTGTGGAAGGACTTTGGAACTTTGGGCTTGAAGATCCATTCGTTGTTAAGAGCTCTGTCAGATGTTGTGTAGGAGCTTGGAAGATAATGCTGAGAACAGTGCAGAAGATGGAGGCCTGTTTTGTGAAATTTCAGAGGGAAAATTAAAGACTCTTTTCAGGGCCGTTGCTGTTTTGATTGTGAAGATTTTGTAGTTCTGGTTAGCTGGGGCTGAAGAATCAGCTGTGATTAACAAGATACCAGAACTACTAAAGCAAAAACTTTGCATTACTGGGACTATTGATGCTGGTTAGCTGGAGCTAAGAAATTAGCAGTGATTAAGAAGAGACCAGCATCGTTGAGGTGACATCTTCTGGGAAGTGTTTTCTGAAAGCACAAAGAGTCTGTGTTCCAGAGATAGGCAAGGTTGTACTCCTTCTGCAGTGGGACTTGGTAATGTGTAAGGGTCACCCAGGTGGTACTGGTTTTGAAGGTATGAAGGGGTCACACAGCAGCTCAGGCTTGGCACTGTGAGAGGCCATGGAAGGCCATTGGTGAAGGTGCAGCCCCAGTTGTAATTGAAGGCCCAGGACTGAAGGGGTCACACAGTGTTTTGGAGATGCCAGTACCACGAGATGACCACCAAGAGCAGCAGCAGCAGTGGAGTACAGGCATCTGGAGCCCAGAGGACGACGTGTGTGCTACAAAGGGCATGGCTGGAGAAGTGACCCAAGCCCTTGGAGGAGCCCAGAAGATCGTGAGTTGGATCCCAGACGTTGGACGGTTGGAGATTGATTTTTGCTTTGATTGTGACTGTGCCCTGATATTTTCCCTCTTGAAGGAAGAAACTGTTTTAGTGGAGCCCACAGTTAAGAGACTTTTAATTGTAAAACGACTTTGGATTTTAAAAGAGATGGATATTTTAAAGAGATTAAAATTTTAAGAATATGTAAAGACTGTGGGACTTTTAAAGTTATTTAGATCTTGGGGATGAATAAGAATGTAAGGGTTGAGGCTTACTAGTGATGTTTGTGTGTCAAGTTGACAAGGGGTCAATTGTACTGGCTATTTTTGTGTCAACTTGACACAGCTGGAGTTATCACAGAGAAAGGAGCTTTAGTTGAGGAAATACCTCCATGAGATCCAACTGTAAGGCATTTTCTCAATTAGTGATCAAGGGGGAAAGGCCCCTTGTGGGTGGGACCATCTCTGGGCTGGTAGTCTTGGGTTCTATAAGAGAGCAAGGTGAGCAAGCCAGAGGAGGCAAGCCAGTAAAGAACATCCCTCCATGGCCTCTGCATCAGCTCCTGCCCCCTGACCTGCTTGAGTTCCAGTCCTGACTTCCTTTGGTGATGAACAGCAGCATGGAAGTGTAAGCCGAATAAACCCTTTCCTCCCCAACTTGCTTCTTGGTCATGATGTTTGTGCAGGAATAGAAACCCTGACTAAGACAGATAGATAGATAGATAGATAGATAGATACATACATACATACATACATACATACATACATACATACATACATACATACATACATAGAAAAAAAGAAATTATATAAATCAGAATTTAAGGTGGAGAGATTGAACAACAAGCCTTACAGAAAGAATGTGAGCTAAGAAGCTTATTTTTATCAACCGTTCATTGCAAAGTACTAAAGAGAATGCAAATATAATTTGCGTAAATGCACCATGATTTTTAGAAAATGATCTTGACCATAAATTTCAGATGTGCACTTCCAAATCATTCCATTCAAACCTTTTCAAGTATTATGGTGCTAACTTAAATATTCAACATTGTTATGGAAAAAGCAGACATGAGGACCTGTGACATGCAACTTGTTCACTTTTCTTGCCCATAGTCCAAAAAACACATATTAGCAGCTGATAGGCTCCCATTAATGAGCACAGTACATGACTGTAAATAGGATGGAAGGCAATCACAAAAAAATGATTATTGTATTGTGAAATGATTTGGAAATTTACTGAAGATTAAAAGTGTTGACATAACAGCCAGTATAACATTTTTTCAATACTTTGATTCGCTTAAGTAGGATAATCAATAATAGTAATAAGCTACCATGGTAGGTTTAGAATAATACCCACTTGAAATTGACCAACCATGAACAACAAGTGGAATTTAGGGAAAACCATATTTTCCTACAGTTTGGTTAGAAAAGAATATAGTATAGATTTTTTTACAATGTAGTAACCACTTACAGGTGCACCCAAAATACAATGTTTCCCTTCTTCACAAATTAAGATGTAGAATGTTGATCCAAAGTTACCACACCAAATCCATCTGCTTAATAAAGATCAAATCAAGGGAAAGTCAAATATGAAATGTGCTTTAACTGAAGAAAATTGATTAACTACTTTTTAGGTCATGTTCTGTGTTAGTTCTAGGAAATCCATGAAATAAATATCAACATTTTCTGAATTCCAAGATCTAGAGAAGAAAATATGGAAGATCATTAGTGAGTAACTTAGAATATTATATATATATATATATATATGTGTGTGTGTGTGTGTGTGTGTAATTAATTAAAAAGGAGAGGAGATAGCCGGGCGTGGTGGCGCACGCCTTTAATCCCAGCACTCGGGAGGCAGAGGCAGGCGGATTTCTGAGTTCGAGGCCAGCCTGGTCTACAAAGTGAGTGCCAGGACAGCCAGGGCTACACAGAGAAACCCTGTCTCGAAAAAACCAAAAAAAAAAAAAAAAGGAGAGGAGATATTAAAAAATATGTCATATATATGTATATGTGAAGGAAATCTCTTCTCCTAAAAGTGACTCATAATTAAACAAGAAAATCAAAGAGAAAGAAAATCTTTCAAAGCGAATACAAATAAATTACAGAAGTAACTTGTGATAGATATTAACTGGTTATAAACACAGTTACCCACTATGTCTCAGCAAACTGTCTGAGGTGAAAGGCGGGAAGCATCTTAAGATGAATACCAGAATAAGATTCTTTGAGAGTTAGAACTGTGGCATAGTTTGAAGTGTTCTGTATACTTAAATATCTAACGATTTGTGTGATTTATTTGTTACCGCATCAGAAAAGATACTAATGGTTTTTTGAGCACAGGAAGGGCACACTTTTGCTTACTGAGCTGTGATAATTTTTATTCGTATGGTTCCTGTTATTTCAGAGTATTGAGAATCATCTATGATTTAGATTTGTCTCACTCAGAAAGGTAGAGACTTAATGTCCAGAGTGAATATGTGTGCTCAGATCTACATATTTTACTCAAAATTACATTAAGAATGGACTCTGAAGCATATAGTATTTTACATTTCAACTTGGTGAGTTGCTAAGATCCTGAAAGCAGCTTCTTATTTGTCACTGTTTCTGCCTAAACTGGTTTGGTAAGTGTAGAAAGATTTATTCATGATATGCCCTGCACTTCTTGAATTTCAAATTTTAAGACAAATTGCATGAGATAAACTAAATATCCCTTTCTTAACTGCCACCTGTGCAATGAAACTTTAAGATATATTCACATAATTTTTTTCTTTTTAAATAAATAAAAATAATTGATTTATACACTCACATTCCTATATCAGCCCCTCTTCCTCCTAATCCCCTATACAGATCCTCTCCCATTTCCCCTCCCTCTCCTATGAGAAGGGAGAACCCCCACTAGATTTTAACCTTCAACATAACCATTTGTCAGTTGTTGCCCCACACCTCCTTACTGTGTTCCATCTTCCAATCTCAGCAGAAATTGTATATCTAAATCCAGGTTAGGTCTGATAGAATGTCAGTTAGGCTGCCTTTCTATAAAAGTGCTCAACTTTCTTAGTTCTTCTGAAAGGAAATTAAATAAAATAAAAGGTTTAAACTAAAAAGGCCTGGGACTGAGACAATCCCTTCAACCAGACAGAGGATGTTTAACCTAGTGAGAGGAGCCTTTTATGCCCTTCATAGAACTGATCCAAGTGCTACTGAGGACTGCTGGCTATGCCTGTCCTCAGGTCCTCCTTATTATGAAGGAATTGCCTTCAATGGAGATTTCAACAGAAACAGCAGCCATATTTCCTGTTCTTGGGGGACAGGACAAAAACTGACCCTGACTGAAGTATCTGCGAGGAGTCTAGGTCTCTGTATAGGTACCCCACCTTCCACCCACAAACACCTATGCGGACAAATTCAGTCCGTGTCCAGGATGGAACCTAATTACTATCTTGTACCTTCCCCAGTTGGATGGCGGGCTTGCAATAACAGACTTACTCCCTGTGTATCAACTAAGGTTTTTAATTCATCTCATGATTTTTGTGTTATGATCCAGCCTTTACCCCACTTATATTATCACCTTGCGTCCAGTTTAGAAGAAAGCTATGCTGGCCCACAGTCAAAAAAGAACAATTACTTTAACCCTGGCTGCATTCATGGGAATAGGTATGGCAGTAGGAGTGGGGACAGGTGTGTCAGCTTTGATAGATTGAAGACAGGGAATTAATTCTTTGAGGGATGCTGTCAATGAAGATCTAGCAGCAATAGAGAAGTCCTTTGCGCTTTAGAAAAATCTTTGACCTCCCTGTCTGAAGTAGTTTTGCAAAGCAGGAGAGGTCTTGATTTGTTGTTCCTAAAAGAAGGAGGACTGTGTGCTGCCCTTAAAGAAGAGTGCTGCTTCTATATAGATCATAAAGGGATAGTTAGAGACTCTATGCAGAAACTGAGAGAAAGATTAGAGTGAAGGAAACGAGAACGGGATGCTCAACGGGGGTGGTTTGAGACGTGGTTTGAGTCATGACCATCTTGGATAACTTCTTTGATTTCTGCTGTAGCTGGACCAGTCCTTATGATATGTTTAGCTTTAGTTTTTGGCCCTTGTATAATAAATAAAGGGATTGCTTTCATCCAGAGTAGAATTGATGCAGTAAAACTCATGGTTCTTCAGAGTATAGTTCAAGTAGATGAAGAGTTAGGGGCCACCAATCTCTACAATTCTATTATTAGAATTAGTATAAAGAGAAGAAGAGGGGATGAAAGGAAATTAAAATAAAATGTTTAAACTACAAAGGCCTGGGAATGAGACTGCAAAGAAAACAAGCGCAGGCATGCTCGAGTCCATCTTGAAACTATGTCACCCAGTCTTGAAGATAAAGTAAGGAATGCAGGAACTGGTTCTGACTATGTTGGCTGACTCACTGACCATCTGGCAGCCCGGCACCTCCTGCTCGCCCTCCCCCTCCCCTTTCTATTGAGAGCATATTTAAAAGCTGAAACATTAACCAGATGCATTGTCGACTTAGATAAGCCCCGGGCTTTAGAATCTTTATATGCCCCGACCTGCACATAACTACTCTGCTGACTCATAATCATGTTGCTGATGTTTAAATGGGCCAATCGTGTATAACCGAGCCAAATCGTCCTAACCCCTAACTGCTACCCTATAAAAACCCCGAGTTTTTGAATCGCAGGGTAATTCCTCTGTCTCCTGCATGAGATACATATCGACCCAGTGCTCAGCCATTAAAGCTGCCTTGTGATTTTGCAACAAGAACGTCTCTCATGTTTCTATTGGTGACCCCGAATCAGGAGACTTGAGTGGGGGGCTCCTTTTTGGTGTCCTACACCTCTATTCGGATGCTATCCCTAATAACCCTCCATGTATTGTCACAATATCACAGTCAATAATTCAGGCTGAGACTTTCTGATAAACCAGAGGTCACAGAGGCCTTCAGAACTCCAGGTGATCTGGTTGCTCTCTTACACACTCTTGGTGGTTACCATATTATTCACACAATCCCTCCTTCACTCCTCATCACTAAATCCCCAACTCTAATTTAAACGGGACTCCATGATAGACCCAAAGATACTCGGCAACAGAACTGCAGGTTCTGACATTGACCAAACTTCCCTACAATCTAACTGTCCCACAGTATTACTCCAGTACTCCATTTCTTGTCACATTTTGACAACTTCCAACTCAGGTGGATATTAGAGGTTTTCTGTTGTTGTTTTAAGTTTATTTTTCATCTTTAATCCTGTCTTACAGTCCAGACTTCATCGCCCTCCTGATCACTCCTGATTTCATACATCCTTCTTCCAATCCACACCTCAAAAGGATGTATTCAACACCCACCAACACTCCATTAGACATTACCGCTTTATGGGGAATCACATCTCTTGAGGGTTAGGTGCATCTAATCTTACTGAGTCCAGACCCATCAGTCCTCTTCTCTATATGTGTTGGGAGGCACATATCAGCAGGTTTATGCACCCTGGTTGGTACAGGTTACTTGAGATTGCTGCTCTTCCTATATGGTCATCCTCCTCCTTGGCTACTTCCACCTTTTCCCTAATACAGCCACAGGGGTCACTAGCTTCTGTTTATTGGGTGGTTTTAAATATCTGCATTTGACCCTTTCAGGTTCTTGTTTGGCATTTCAGGGAGCAGTCATGATAGGTCCCTATTTGTAAGCACATCATAGTGTTAGTAATAGTGTCAAGCCTTGGGGCCTCCCCCTGAGCTTGAACATATTTGGGCCTATCACTGGACCTTCTTTTCCTTAGGCTCTTATCCACATTTCTCCCCGAATTTCTCTCATTCAGGAATAATTCTGGGTCTGAGCTTTTGATTTCAGGATGGCAACTCCATCACTTCAACTTTTCTATTCAAAGTGGATATTATAACTTTCTTCTCCCCACTGTAGGGCATGTCATCTAGGGTCCCTCCCTTTGAGACCCGACAGTCTCTCACCCCCCCCCCAGGTCTCTTTTCCATTCTGGAGGGTCCCCCAACTCTTACCTTCTGAGGTCGCATGTTTCCAATCTTTCCGCTGGCCCCTCTGGGTTACAGTCCTTTTTCCTCACCCAATACCAGATCTGATTCCCCTCTCCCCCACATCCACTGTCCATGTTCTCTCATAGGTCCCTTCTTCCCTCCCCTCTTAAGGTTGCTTTCTTCTCCCTCCATAATGGGATTGAGGCATCCTCAAATGGGCCCTTCAAATTTTAATTTCTTGAGTTCTGTGGATTGAATCTTGGGCATTCTGTAATATTTTGGCTAATATCTACTTATTAGCGAGTACATACCATGCATGTTATTTGGATCTGAGTTACCTCACTCAGGGTGATAATTTTTACTTCTAACCATATTTCTGCAAAACTCATGATATCTTCACTCTTAATAGCTGTGTAGTATTCATTGTGTAAATGAACAACATTTTCTGTATATGTTCTTCTGTTGTGGGACATTTTTTTTTTCCAGTTTCTCGTTAACACAAATAAGACAGCTCTCAGCAGAGTGGAATACATGTACCTGTTTTCTGGCCATAAATAAATGTGATGCAAATTATTCCATTGTTTCATTAGGTTTAGAAGTTTTGTCTTTCTTGCTAGTATGAGCTACATTAAATTTTGTGTAATACTGTCTTCCCATTTCTATTCATACCTTCATGTCACAGGTTTTTCCCTATCCAATTACATTAGCATAGAAGAGTTCTGGAATTGGTTCTGAAAAAGGAATGCAGAGCTAAATGTTGCATAGACAGTGAATGTCTCAGGTTAGGAGGAGAAGGAAGATAGTTGTGGCTTTGAAACCGCATGGCATTTACCAGCCACAAGTATCTATCACAAGATTGGGAAAAAAATGTGATAAGCTTTCTTATCAATTGGCTCTGATATCATTGTATTGGCATTTTGTAAATTGTGATTTTATTTATCCATAAATCTGATTAGTTAATTAATGTTTAAGAGTCTTTATTTTACCGGGTCATTGGGTATTGTGATATGCAACGAGGGTTGTAGTTTCAATTAGTAATTGGAATGTGGGATAACATTAGGATAAAAGCCAGAGTAATGCACATATCCAAGTGAAGGCATCACTCTGCCATTTGAGTAGATTATCTCAGATATATTCCATATATTTCCAGGATGCATACAACACCACTTTTAGAGCTTTGCCTTACTCAGTCATTTGTAATTAAAATGAATATAGTATTCTTTATCCAGCTTTATGATTCTTTATCCTGCTTTATGAGGTAAAATTTCAGGGTGCAAATAAGGAAAATGAGTAGGTAACTATATAGTTCTTTCTGTACATACATAGAAAAACATAGTGAAACCTACTCATGGACATAGAATTACACACAGTCAAGATATAAACAATGACAGCCATGCACACAAACACTCAAGCTCACATAGATTTCATGCCTCAGGTAATCAGAGGACATCACTCTGGATTCTTAGTAAATAACCTTTTTGCTTTGTGAAGAACTGTCATATATCAACTGGATGTATATCTTTCCCTAAAGAAACCTACAAAGTAAACCTTATGATTGTTGAAATTTTGGTTAATATCCATGTAAAGATACTACTCTTTCTATGGTTTTGAATGTGTAGCACACATATTCAGGGATCCCCTCTTGCCAACAAAAGGTCTTAACAATAGTGGACATGATCTGACTTCCCACAAAAGCAGGCTATGTAAATCCCATGACTTATCACATGCTACTGAAGTGGTTTTCAGTCATTGTAATTCTCTCACCTCTCATAGGAGAAATGACAAATACCTTAACTAGAATAAATGATTCTATACTTGTATTCTTGGACTATATCCTATGTAAACCTGGGATCTTGTTGAGTGCTATGTCTGTATGTTATTTCCATCATAGGCCTACATTTACTTCTTTTTAAAATTTTAAGAGATTTTAGTAGTATTCTATGTTTACTAAATAAACAGATCACTGTGGAATGCACCCTGGACTTCTTTTTGGCTTTGCTTCCTCACTAAGTTACAAATAAATAATGAAAGTCCCCTTTTCATTTTGTGGAAATTCTGAAACCAACAATATGATGGATAGCAGTTCTCCAGGGTCTTTCAAACAGGCTGTTGTGAAATCCCACAGAATCTAAAATAAACTATTTATTTTAGGAAGCAAGATTTTATTTCTTCCTTGACCAAGTGAGCATTGAGTAGATTGTTGTTCAGTTTCCATTACTATGTAGGCTTTGTTTTGATCCTCTTGTCCTTGAAGTCCAGATTTAATTTATGTTGGTTTAATAGGATACAGTGTTTTGTTTCAATTTTCAATTGTGTTGAGGCTTATTGTGTTTCCTAGTATTTGGAGAGTTTTGCAGAATGTTGCATGAAGTGTAGAGAAGATGGTATAATATTTTGTGTTTGAGTAAAATGTTCTTTAGATATCTGTTAGTTCCATTTGATGCACAACCTCAGTTTCATTGTTTCTCTGTTTAATTTCTGGGTCAACATTCTTTTTGGCTTGATCAGTTTAGGAAGGAATTTTTTTGAATTGCTATAACCTGAATGATACATAAATAATATTACATGATGTAGTAATTTTTGTGTGACACTCAGTGTGTTGCAGGGTAATATGAATAAAATGTGCCTGATATTATAAAGTGATACAGGTTATCAGAGGAATATGTATAGCCATTTCTGTTAGTGCTCCATATATCAATCTATGGGGTCATTATTCATATGATAAATACATGAAATACACAGACTCACGTGAATATTATCTAATATTTATGCACTGCCTCATGGAAAGTGGAACAAAAAACTCACACTGAAGGACGCAGAATATGGCAAGAAAATATGAAAAACATGGAAAATTAAATATTCACACTGTAGGACCCAGATTATGGCAAGAAAACCTGAAAAAGGTGGAAAATAAGAAAATCAGACTGTAGGACCCAGAATTGCAAAAAAACTTGTAAAAAGTGGAAAATGAGAAAATCACCCAGTGGGACACAGAATATGCCGAGAAACCCTGAAAAACGTGAAAATTAAAAATTCACACTGTCAGGCCCAGAAAATGGCGAGAAACCATGAACAAAGTGGAAAATTAAAAATACACACTGTATTACCGAGAATATGGCCAGAAATACTGAAAAACGTGGAAAATTAAAAATTCACACTGAAGTTCCCAGAATATGGCAAGAAAACCTGACTCGCCATATTGTGGGTAATATAGTGTGAATTTTTAATTTCCACTTTTGTCATGGTTTCTTGCCATATTCTGTGTCCGACTGTGAATTTTTAATTTTCACGTTTTTCAGGGTTTCTCGGCATATTCTAGGTCCTGCAGTGTAATTTTCTCATTTTCAACGTTTTTCAAGTTTTTTCCCAATTCTGGGTCCTACCGTGTGATTATTCTTTTTTTTTTCCATTTTCAAAGTCCCAAAGTCTGAGAAAGGACTCCTCTGGTGACCCCTGATCTCTCTTCCACATAAAGAGTGAAAGGCTTGGTTAGGTCAGACAAAGGCTGGCCATCAGTAGGGCCTGTTTTATTTCTCTAAAGGCTTTCAGGTGATCTGGGATCCACACAAACACTTCCCCTTCCTTGGTTAGGAGGTACAATGGGAAGCTAAGGTCGCCAACCCAGGTGTCTAGAGTCTGTAGAAGCCAGCAAGTACCCAAGAATTTTCTTACTTGCCTTGGCGTAGTTAGCCACTACTTCCCGTCTCGAAGGGTGTATCTCAAGTAAGTAACTTCAGTCTGACACAGCTGAGTCTTTTTAGCTGAGTCTCGGTCTTCAGTCTATGTCTAGATCCTGTCATCAGCCTACTTGAGATGATTGTCAACAGCTGTTGCAGATGCTCTTAACAACTGAAGAGCTAGAGTTTTTAATTTTCAGGGTTTCTCGCCATATTCTGGGTCCTACAGCATGTATTTTTAATTTTCCACGTTTTTCAGGTTTTCTCGTCATATTCTTGATCCTATACAGTGATTTTCTCATTTTCGACATTTTTCATGTTTTTTCGCTATTCTGGATCCTACAGTGTGATTATTATCATTTTCCACCCTTTTCAGGTTTTCTCCCCATATTCGGCGTCCTTCAGTGTTAATTTTTAATTTTCTACTTTTTTCAGGTTTTCTAGCCATATTCCGGGTCCTTCAGTGTGATTTTTTAATTTTCTACTTTTTTCAGGTTTTTTCGTCATATTCTGGAACCTACAGTGTGATTTTCTCATTTCCTCGTTTTTCAAGTTTTCCTGCCATAATCCAGGTCCTTCAGTGTGTATTTTTAATTTTCCACGTTTTTCAGTATTTCTCGCCATACTCTGGGTAATAAGTGTGAATTTTTAATTTTCCACATTTTTCATGGTTTCTCACCATATTCTGTGTCCGGCAGTGTGAATTTTAATTTTCACGTTTTTCAGGGTTTCCCAGCATATTCTCGGCTCCTGTAGTGTGATTTTCTCGTTTTCAACGATTTCAAGTTTTTTCGTAATTATGGTCCTACAGTGTGATTTTCTCATTTTCCACATTTTTCAGGTTTTCTCGCCATATTTTGGGTCCTTCAGTGTGAGTTTTTAATTTTCTACTTTTTTCAGGGTTTCTCGCCATATTCTGGGTCCTACAGCGTATATGTTTATTACTGCACGTTTTTCAGAGTTTCTCAGCATATTCTTGGTCCTACAGTGTGATTTTCTCATTTGTGACGTTTTTCAAGTATTTTCGCAACTCCGGGTAATACTGTGTGATTTTCTCATTTTCCACCTTTTTCAGGTTTTCTCGCCATATTCGGGGTCCTACAGTGTGAGATTTTATTTTTTGCTTTTTTCAGTGTTTCTCGACATATTCTGCATCCTACAGTGTGAATTTTAAATTTTTCACTTTTTCAGGGTTTCTCGCCATATTCTGGGTCCTACAGCATGAATTTTTAATTTTAAACCTTTTTAAGTTTTTTTCATCATATTCTGGGTCCTACAGTGTGATTTTCTCATTTTCCCCCCTTTTCAGGTATTCTCTTCATATTCGGGGTCCTTCAGTGTGAATTTTTAATTTTCTACTTTTTTCAGGTTTTCTTGCCATATTTGGGATACTCCAGTGTGAGTTTTTAATTTTCTACTTTTTTCAGGGTTTCTCGCCATATTCTGGGTCCTAGAGCATGTATTTTTAATTTTCCACGTGTTTCAGGTTTTCTCAGCATATTCTCGATCCTACACTGTGATTTTCTCATTTTCGACGTTTTTCATGTTTTTTCGCAATTCTGGTTCCCACAGTGTGATTATTCTCATTTTCCACCCTTATCAGGTTTTCTCCCCATATTTGGCATCCTTCAGTGTGAATTTTTAATTTTCCATGTTTTTCAAGTTTTTTCATCATATTCTGGGTCCTACAGTGTGATTTTCTCATTTCTTCGTTTTTCAAGTTTTCCTGCCATAATCCAGGTCCTTCAGTGTGTATTTTTAATTTTCCACGTTTTTCAGTATTTCTCGCCATACTCTGTGTCCTGCAGTGTGAATTTTTAATTTTCACGTTTTTCAGGGTTTCCCAGCATATTCTGGCTCCTGCAGTGTAATATTCTTGTTTTCCACGATTTCAAGTTTTTTAGTTATTCTGTGTCCTATAGTGTGATTTTCTCATTTTACACCTTTTTCAGGTTTTCTTGCCATATTTTGGGTCCATCAGTGTGAGTTTTTAATTTTCTACTTTTTTCAGGGTTTCTAGGCATATTCTGGGTCCTACAGTTTTATTTTCTCATTTTCGACGTTTTTCAAGTTTTATCACAATTCTGGGTCCTACAGTGTGATTATTCTCATTCCACCTTTTCCAGGTTAACTCGCAATATTCGGGGTCCTTCAGTGTAAGTTTATAATTTTTTACATTTTTCATTGTTTCTCGCCATATTCTGTGTCCTACAGCGTGTATTTTTTATTTTCTAAACTTTTCATGATTTCCTGCCATATTCGGGATCCTTTAGTGTGAATTTTTAATTTTCCTCTTTTTTCAGGTTATCTCACCATATTTAGGGTCCTTCAGTGTAAAATTTTAATTTTCCACTTTTTTCAGGTTTTTTCATCATATTCTTGGTCTTATATGGTGATTTTCTCATTTCCACGTTTTTCAGTATTTCTGGCCATATTCTGCGTAATACAGTGTGAATTTTTCTTTTTTCCACTTTTGTAATGGTTTCTCGCCATAATCTGGCTCTGACAGTGTGAATTTTTAATATTCACGTTTTTCAGGGTTTCTCGGCATATTCTAGGTCCTGCAGTGTGATTTTTCTCATTTTCCACGTTTTTCAAGTTTTTTCGTAATTATGGGTGCTTCAGTGTGATTTTCTTTATTTTCCACCTTTTTCATGTTTTCTCCCCATATTTGTGGTCCTACAGTGTGAGTTTTTAATTTTTTACTCTTTCAGGGATTCTTGTAATATTTTGGGTCCTACAGTGTGTATTTTTAATTTTCCACGTTTTTCAGGGTTTCTCTGCATATTCTGTGTCCTATAGTGTGATTTTCTCATTTCGACGTTTTTCATGTTTTTTCGCATTTCTGGGTCCTACAGTGTATTTTTCTCATTTTCCACCTTTTTCAGGTTTTCTTGCCATATTCTGGGTCCTTCCTTGTGTGTTTTTAATTTTCTACTCTTTCAGGGTTTCTCGCCATATTCTAGGTCCTACAGTGTGTATTTTTAATTTTCCACGTATTTTCGGTTTCTCAGCATATTCTAGGTCCTACAGTTTGATTTTCTCATTTTCATCGTTTTTCAAGTTTTATCGCAATTCTGGTTCCTACAGTGTGATTATACTCATTTTCCACCTTTTTCAGGTTTTCTCGCAATATTCGTTGTCCTTCAGTGTGAGTTTGTAATTTTTACTTTTTTCAGGGTTTCTTGCCATATTCTGGGTCCTACAACTTGTATTTATAATTTTCCACGTTTTTCAGGGGTTCTCGGCATATTCTGGGTCCTATAGTGTGATTTTCTCATTCTCCACCTTTTTCATGTTTTTTCCCAATCCTGGGTCCTACAGTGTGATTATTTTAATTTTCCACCTCTTTCAGGATTTCTTGACACATTCTGGGTCCCACAGTGTGATTATTCTCATTTTCCACCTTTTTCAGGTTTTCTCGCAATATTTGGGGTCCTTCAGTGTAAGTTTTAAATTTTCTACTTTTTTCAGGTTTTCTCACCATATTCTGGGTCCTACAGCGTATATTTTTAATTTTCTACTTTTTCAGATTTTCTCGCCATATTCGGGGTCCTTCAGTGTGAATTTTTAATTTTCTACTTTTTTCAGGGTTTCTCGCCATATTTTGGGTCTTACAGAGTGTATTTTTAATTTTCCATGTTTTTCAGGGTTTCTCGGCATATTCTTGATCCTACACTGTGATTTTTCTCATTTTCAACGTTTTTCATGTTTTTTCACAATTCTGGATCCTACAGTGTGATTATTCTCATTTTACACCTTTTTCAGGTTTTCTCGCCATATTCTGGGTCCTTCAGTGTGAATTTTTAATTTTCCTCGTTTTTCAGGTTTTTTTCATCATATTCTGGGTCTTACAGTGTGATTTTCTCATTTCCACTTTTTTCAGTATTTCTCGCCATATTCTGGGTAATACAGTGTGAATTTTTAATTTTCACGTTTTTCATGTTTTCTCGGCATATTCTGGGTCCTGCAGTGTGATTTCCTCATTTTCCACGTTTTTCAAGTTTTTTCATAATTATGGGTCCTTCAGTGTGATTTTCTCATTTTCCACCTTATTCAGGTTTTCTCCCTGTATTTGGGGTCCTTCAGTGTGAGATTTTAATTTTCTACTCTTTCAGGGTTTCTGGCTATATTCTGGATCCTACAGTGTGTATTTTTAATTTTCCACGTTTTTCAGGGTTTCTAGGCATATTCTGGGTCCTACAGTTTTATTTTCTCATTTTCGACGTTTTTCAAGTTTATCATAATTCTGGGTCCTACAGTGTGATTATTCTCATTTTCCACCTTTTCCAGGTTTTCTCGCAATATTCGGGGTCCTTCAGTGTAAGTTTATAATTTTTTACATTTTTCATGGTTTCTCGCCATATTCTGTGTCCTACAGCGTGTATTTTTAATTTTCTAAACTTTTCATGATTTCTCGCCATATTCGGGATCCTTTAGTTGAATTTTAAATTTTCCTCTTTTTTCAGGTTATCTCACCATAATTAGGGTCCTTCAGTGTAAAATTTTAATTTTCCACTTTTTTCAGGTTTTTTCATCATATTCTTGGTCTTACATGGTGATTTTCTCATTTCCACGTTTTTCAGTATTTCTCGCCATATTCTGGGTAATACAGTGTGAATTTTTCTTTTTTCCACTTTTGTAATGGTTTCTCGCCATAATCTGGCTCTGACAGTGTGAATTTTTAATATTCACGTTTTTCAGGGTTTCTCGGCATATTCTAGGTCCTGCAGTGTGATTTTTCTCATTTTCCACGTTTTTCAAGTTTTTTTCATAATTATGGGTGCTTCAGTGTGATTTTCTCATTTTCCACCCTTTTCATGTTTTCTCCCCATATTTGTGGTCCTACAGTGTGAGTTTTTAATTTTCTACTCTTTCAGGGAAATCGTAATATTTTGGGTCCTACAGTGTGTATTTTTAATTTTCCACGTTTTTCAGGGTTTCTCTGCATATTCTGTGTCCTATAGTGTGATTTTCTCATTTTCGACGTTTTTCATGTTTTTTCGCATTTCTGGGTCCTACAGTGTATTTTTCTCATTTTCCACCTTTTTCAGGTTTTCTTGCCATATTCTGGGTCTTTCCTTGTGTGTTTTTCATTTTCTACTCTTTCAGGGTTTCTCGCCATATTCTAGGTCCTACAGTGTGTATTTTTAATTTTCCACGTATTTCACGGTTTCTCAGCATATTCTGGGTCCTACAGTTTGATTTTCTCATTTTCGCCGTTTTTCAAGTTTTATCGCAATTCTGGGTCCTACAGTGTGATTATACTCATTTTCCACCTTTTTCAGGTTTTCTTGGTATGTTCGGGGTCCTTCAGTGTGAGTTTTTAATTTTCTACTTTTTTCAGGGTTTCTCGCCATATTCTGGGTCCTACAACTTGTATTTATAATTTTCCACGTTTTCCAGGGGTTCTCGGCATATTCTGGGTCCTAACGTGTGATTTTCTCATTTCCCACGTTTTTCAATTTTTTTTGCATTAATGTGTCCTACAGTGTGATTTTCTATTTTCCACCTTTTTCAAGTTTTCTCCCCATATTAGGGGTCATTCAATGTGAGTTTTTAATTTTCTACTTTTTTCAGGGTTTCTTGCCATATTCTGGGTACTACAGTGTGTATTTTTAATTTTCTAATTTTTTTAGGGTTTCTTGCGATATTCTGGGTCCTTCAGTGTGAATTTTTAATTTTCCAAGTTTTCCAGCTTTTTTAGTCATATTCTGGGTTCTACATTATGATTTTCTCATTTCCAGGTTTTTCAGATTTTCTTGCCATATTCCAGGTCCTTCAGAGTGAATTTTTAATTTTCCACTATTTTCAGTATTACTCGCCATATTGTGGGTAATATAGTGTGAATTTTTAATTTTCCACTTTTGTCATGGTTTCTCATCATATTCTGTGTCCGACAGTGTGAATTTTTAATTTTCACGTTTTTCAGGGTTTCTCGGCATATTCTAGGTCCTGCAGTGTAATTTTCTCGTTTTAAACTTTTTTCAAGTTTTTTCCCAATTCTGGGTCCTACCGTGTGATTATTTTTTTTCCACCATTTTCAGGTTTTCTCGCCATATTCGGGGTCCTTCAGTGTGAGTTTTTAATTTTCAACTTTTTTCAGGGTTTCACCCCATATTCAGGGTCTTACAGAGTTTATTTTTAATTTTCCACGTTATTCAGGGTTCCTTGGCATAATCTGGGTCCTGCAGTGTGATTTTCTCATTTTCGACGTTTTTCAAGTTTTTTTTGCCATTCTCGGTCCTACAGTGTGATTATTCTCATTTCCACCTTTTTCAGGTTTTGTCTTCATTTCCGGGTCCTTCAATGTGAATTTTTAGTTTTCCACGTTTTCAGGTTTTTTCGTCATATTCTGGGTCCTACAACGTGATTTACTCATTTTCAGGTTTTTCAGATTTTCTTGCTAAATTCCAGGTCCTTCAGTGTGATTATTCTCATTTTCCACCTTTTTCAGGTTTTCTTGGTATGTTCGGGGTCCTTCAGTGTGAGTTTTTAATTTTCTACTTTTTTCATGGTTTCTCGCCATATTCTGGGTCCTACAGAGTGTATTTTTAATTTTCCACGTTTTTCAGGGTTTCTAGGCATATTCTGGGTCCTAACGTGTGATTTTCTCATTTCCCACGTTTTTCAATTTTTTTTGCATTAATGTGTCCTACAGTGTGATTTTCTATTTTCCACCTTTTTCAGGTTTTCTCCCCATATTAGGGGTCATTCAATGTGAGTTTTTAATTTTCTACTTTTTTCAGGGTTTCTTGCCATATTCTTGGTCCTACAGCGTGTATTTTTAATTTTCTAATTTTTTTAGGGTTTCTTGCGATATTCTGGGTCCTTCAGTGTGAATTTTTAATTTTCCAAGTTTTCCAGCTTTTTTAGTCATATTCTGAGTCCTACATTATGATTTTCTCATTTCCAGGTTTTTCAGATTTTCTTGCCATATTCCAGGTCCTTCAGTGTGAATTTTTAATTTTCTGCAGGACCCAGATTATGCCAAGGAACCCTGAATAACGTGGAAAATTAAAAATAAACTCTGTAAGACCCTGAATATGGGAAGAAACCCTGAAAAAAGTTGAAAATTAAAAACTCACACTGAAGGACCCCGAATATGGCGAGAAAACCTGAAAATGCCCAACCTGACAACCAAAAACACTCTAAAACACTCTTCTAAAAATCCTTCAAAACCTAAATAAAACCCCTAAATAAGCGTTTTCAAGTTTTTTTGCCATTCTCGGTCCTACAGTGTGATTATTCTCATTTTCCACCTTTTTCGGGTTTTGTCTTCATTTTCGGGGTCCTTCAGTGTGAATTTTTAATTTTCCACGTTTTTCCACAGTTTATTGTAATTGGCTATAGGTTAATTACATATAGCCGGTAAGGAAATTTTATATAGTTTATTATGTTACACTTATATATTATAATTACATTATCAATCACTACATTAATGCAGGTTCAGGACTTTAGGGTATTTTAGTAATATCAGGTTCTTATTATTTTTTAGCACTTTACTGTTTTATTTAGTTTGTGTGTGTGTGTTCTTGAGTTTTTCTTTTTAATTTCAGGGTTGTATATTGTGAGTTTAAGAGTTTTAGTGTTGCCAGCCCCTTTATTTTATAAAGTGCAGCAACTGCTCCTCCCTGGATAAAGATCAAAGGATTGAGATCTGTACAACTGCCATTGACTCCACAAAGCACCCACTATGAAAGGGATGCATTGTAAAGTCCTGTATGAAAAGTCCCTTTTTCATAATAAATTCATTCTCTGGGAAACCAACATGTTAGGAGATTAGGAAAAGGTTTTACTCTGGTCGGCCTAACGAGTGATGGAGGATTGACAATCAGACCAAGGCAAGATCAACCCTTCATATTCCAATCTATAATGTAGGGCTATTTTTGGTTGTGGAGGACATTCTTTGTCTGAAAAGTTATGTGGTGGAAATGACCATTGACCCAAATTGCCTCCTGCCGTAAGGTCCGATATGTAATGGTTATATCTGCTTTGGAAGTATCTTGGATCGTGCTCACCCAGCCTCCTTGGTGCTCATTAAACATCCCCAAGGCTCAGACTGTGAGGTTTATACATTTTCCTGGTCCATTAATTTGATGACATAAAGAACCCTGTTCTAATAAAGAGCGATTTTCTCCTAATGATGCTCGGGTGGGATCGTAGGGTAGATATGGTAAATCTAATGTTTTATTAGTAGTAAAGAATTTTGGAAAAACTATAGCATCATGGCGAACTGGCATTGGTTTAGGGAAAGTCGAGAGAATGGCCCATCTCTGTTTGCCCATCATACTAGGAACCTGAGACAAGTTCAGCATTGTCAGGATCAGGAGCAGTCCTCGGGAGGTCAGCATCTTCCACACCATCTTTGATTACTATTTTGTGGGTGAGTCATTCCTGAAGCCAAAATGGGTTGTCTTCACTCTGTTGAAAAACACAAACAGCTCCCCTGGATCTTAACAAAGTATGATCCGGGCCTTGCCACAGACCAGATAACACATTCTTCCATTTCACCATTTCTTTTGGTCTATCAGGGTCTGAGCTATGTCGATCGGCTGCAGAGCGACCTTGCTCATCAAGATTCAAAAAATTAATTGTAAAGAGTGCCATGGAGACAGCTACTCTTGGCACTGAGGGCAGAGTCTCATCAACTCCCCCCTTTTGTTTTATAAAATAAGACTTGAGTGCACGGTGGGCACCTTACACCATGCCTTGTCCTTGAGGGTTATAAGGAAGGCCAGTCAGGTGAGTGATATCCATTTGGTGACAAAATTGCTGAAATTTAGCAGAGGTATATCCTGGCAGATTATCAGTTTTAAGGATTGTGGGCTTGCCCCAAGCACTCCATGCTTCTAAACAGTGCTATATAACATGAGAGGCTTTCTCACCTGTTAAAGCTGTAGCAAACATAACA
>NW_028227277.1:10793769-10841269 GCF_978045245.1 Mus caroli
CTGTTTTATGATTTTGTGTGTGTGTCTGTGTGTTTGTGTTCTTGAATATTTAAAAAATAAAATAAAATTTATTTTGTAGTTTAAGAATTTTAGTGTTGCCAGTCTGTGGTGACCCATGCCTTTTATCCCAGCATTTTAGAGGCAGAGGTCTTGGATTTCTGAATTCATGGTCAGGCTAGTCTACAGTGTGAGTTCCAGGACAGCCAAGGATACAAAGAGAACCCCTATCTAAAAAACTTTAAAAAAAAAACTAAAAGAGAGAGAGAGAGAGAGAGAGAGAGAGAGAGAGAGAGAGAGAGAGAGAGAGAAAGTTAGAAAGAAAGAAAAAATTACAGAAAAGAAAGAAAGAAAAAAGAAAGGGTAGGAAGAAAGAAAGGAAGAAAAGATGGAAGGAAGACTGTAAGTAAAAAACTTATATTATGGAAATTTTTGTGTTCTTTTTTATTATGTTTTTTATAATATTAGATTTTTTATTTTTTAAGTTTTCTTACAAGACTGTTGTATAGTTTTTGTTTTTGTTTATGATTGTTGGATTTTAGTGTATGTTTAGTTTTTTTTTTAATATTTTAGAGAGTTTTTTGAGGGGGCCTTTATGGATATATTTTAGGGTTTTATTTATGTGTGCTCTTGAGCATTTTTCAAAAAAAAAATAAGGTTTTATTTTGAGGTTTAAGGATTTTTAAGGTTGCCTGACAGTGGTGATCCATATCTTTTATACCAGCCATTTGAGACAGAGGTCTTGGATTCTGAGTTCATTATCAGGCTAGACTACACAGTGAATTTCTGGACCTCCAAGGATACATAGAGAAACAGTGTCTCCAAAAACTAAAAAAAAAAAAAAAAAAAAGGTAATTTTTGGATTCTTCATTATGTATGTATATATGTATATGTATATGTATATGTATATGTATATGTATATGTATATATATGTGTATATATATATATATACATATATATATATTAATACATATACATACTCTCTCACACACACACACACACATATATATATATATATATTTATATATATATAAGCACATACATATTACACAAACATATACACATACACGTACACATACACAAACATACACATACATATACATACATATACATATATATATGTGTGTGTGTATATATATGTATGTGTATGTGTGTATATATATGTATGTATGTTTGTATATATATATGTGTGTGTGTGTGTGTGTAGGGTGTTTAGAACAGCCTTTTAGAGATTTTTGGCATTAAATGTTTTATAATCTGTTTAGTTCTTATGGTGGGAATTTATTAAGATTTTAAGGCTTTTTCTTGATTTTCATTTCTTATTACGGGTTAGTTCATTTTTTTAAAGATCTGCCGTTTTACTTCTCTTTGTGTGTGTCTGTGTGTTCTTGATTTTTTTTTTTAGTTGTTGTTGTTTTGTGTTTTTGTGTTTTTTTTGTTTGTTTTGTTTTGTTTTAATTTGTTTTGTTTTAATTTTTAGTCTTAATTTTCAGTTTTAAGAGTTTTAGTGTTTCCAGGCAATGGTGACCGATGCCTTCAATCCTACACTTGGTAGGCAGAAGCAGGCAGATTTCTAAGTTGAAGGCTTGCCTGGTCTACAGAGTGATTTCCATGACTGCCAGTGTAAACACAAAGAATTCTAGTCTCCAAAACACACACACACACACACACACACACACACACACACACACACACACACACAAAAACAAACAAAAAACAAGAAAGAAAGAAAGAGAGAAAGAAAGAGTGAAAGAAAGAAAGAAAGAAAGTGAAAATGTGTTTAGTTCATTTTTCAACATTTTACTGTTTTATTGATTTTGTGTGTGTGTTTCTTTGTACTTAAGTATTTTTTTCTATTAATTTTTAGGGTTATATTTTTGGGGGTTTAAAAGTTTTAGTGTTGCCACTGCATTGTTCTCCATGCCTTCAATCACACACTTGGTTAGTCACAGGCAGGTGGATTTCTGAGTTCAAGGCCAGATGGGTCAAAAGACTGATTTCCATGACTTCAAGGGTATACACAGAGAAACCCAGCCTCACACAAAGAAAACAAACAAAGAAACAAACAAACAAACAAGAAAGACAGAAGGAAAGAAAGAAAGAAAGAAAGAAAGAATGAATGAATGAAAGAAAAAAAAGGAAGAAAGAAAGAAAGAAACTTACAAACAAATAAAAAAAAGAAAAAAGAAAGAAATTTATACATAAATGTATTTTATCGACATATTAGCTTTTTTTTTTTTTAGAATAGGGATTTTTTAAAAATGTTTTTTATTGTTTTTAGAAGAGTGTTTTAGAATATTGGTTTTCCAGTATTTTTTTGTTTTTTGTCTTTTAGATTTTTCAGGGATTTAGTGTATGTTTAGAATTTTTAAAAGCTTTTTAGTCTGTTTTTTTTATTTTTTTCTTTTTTTTTTTGATTTAGGGTTATATTTTATGGTTTTACTATTTGTGTCTGTATGTGTCTGTGTGTGAATGTTTTTTAATAGATTTAAAAAAAATTAAGGTTTTATTTTTGGGTTTGAGAATTTTAGGTTTGTCAGTCAGGAGTGATCCACACTTTTTTTCTCAACTTTTTAGTGAAAGAGGTCTTGGATTTCTGAGTTCATGGTCAGTCAGGTCTGCAAAGTGCATTCCAGCACAGCCAGTGATACATAGAGAAAACTTTTCTAAAAAACTAAAAAAAAAAAAAAAAAAAAACAAAACAAAACAAAAAGCAAAAAAAAGGAAGGTCAGAGCGGGAAAGAAGTTAAAAAGAAAGTAACAGTGAGAGAAAAGAAAGGAAGAAACAAAGAGAGAGAGAGAGAGAAAAGAAAGAAAATAAGGAAGAAAAAGAGAAAAGAAAGAAGGAAGGAGGAAGGAAGGAAAAAGAAAGAAAAGAAAGAACAAAAGAGGGAGAA
Organism: Mus caroli; assembly: GCF_978045245.1. Taxonomy (NCBI): domain Eukaryota; kingdom Metazoa; phylum Chordata; class Mammalia; order Rodentia; family Muridae; genus Mus; species Mus caroli. The sequence continues at coordinate 10,796,664 of NW_028227277.1, forward strand.
AGAATGAAAGAAAGAAAGAAAGGAAGAAAGAAAGTAATTAAGAAACAAAGAAAGAAACAAAGAAAAAAGTACGAAATTTTAAAATAACAGTATTTTATCGACAGTTTTGACTTCATTTTATTTTTTTTTAGAATAGTAGGGATTTTTTAAAATGGTTCTTAGTTTTTTTAGAAGAGTGTTTTAGAGTTTTTTTGTTGTTTTGTTTGTTTTGTTTTGTTCTGTTTTGTTTTGTTTGTTTGTTTTTGTCTTTTTAGGTTTTCAGGGGTTTAGTGTATGTCTAGGATTTTTTGTTTTCTTTTTTTTTTATTAGGTATTTTCCTCATTTACATTTCCAATGCTAACCCAAAAGTCCCCTATTCGCTACCCCCCACTCCCCTACCCCCCACTCCCAATTCATGGCCCTGGCGTTCCCCTGTACTGGGGCAAATAAAGTTTTCAAGAACAATGGAGCTCTCTTTCCAGTGATGGCCGACTAGGCCATCTTTTGATACATATGCAGCTAGAGTAAGAGCTCCGGGGAACTTGTTAGTTCATAATGTTGTTCCACGTATAGGGTTGCAGATCCCTTTAGCTCCTTTCCTATTTTCTCTAGTTCATCCATTTGGGGCTCTGTGATCCATCCAATAGCTGACTGTGAGCATCCACTTCTGTGTTTGCTAGGCCCCAGTGTAGTCTCACTAGAGACAGCTATATCAGGGTCTTGTCAGCAAAATCTTGCTAGTGTATGCAATGGTGTCAGCATTTGGAGGCTGAGTATGGGATGGATCCCTGGATATGGCAGTCACTAAATGGTCCATCCTTTTGTCTCAGCTCCAAACTTTGTCTCTGTAACTCCTTCCATGGATGTTTTGTTCCCAATTCTAAGAAGGGGCAAAGTATCCACAATTTGGTCTTCGTTCTTCTTGAGTTTCATGTGTTCTGCAAATTGTATCTTATATCTATGGTATTCTAAGTTTCTGGGCTAATATCCACTTATCAGTGAGAAAATATCATTTGAGTTCTTTTGTGATTGGGTTACCTCACAGAGTATAATTTCCTCCAGGTCCAACCTTTTGCCTAGGAATTTCATAAATTCATTCATTTTAATAGCTGTGTAGTACTCCATTGTGTAAATGTATCACATTTTTGTTATCCATTCCTCTATTGAGCAGCATCTGGGTTCGTTCCAGGTTCTGGCTATTATAAATAAGGCTGCTATAAACATAGTGGAGCATATTTCTTTCTTACTAGTTGGAACACCTTCTGGATATATGCCCAGGAGAGGTATTGCAGTATCCTCTGGTAGTACCATGTCCAATTTTCTAAAAACCGCCAGACTGATTTCCAGAGTGGTTGTACAAGCTTGCAATTCCAAAACAATGGAGGAGTGTTCCTCTTTCTCCACATCCTTGCCAGCATCTGATGTCACCTGAATTTTTGATCTCAGCCATTTTGACTGGTGTGAGATGGACTCTCGGGGTTGTTTTGATTTGCTTTTCCCTGATCATTAAGGATGCTGAACATTTTTTCAGGTGCTTCTCAGCCATTCGGTATTCCTCAGTGAGAATTCTTTGTTTAGCTCTGATCCCCATTTTTTAATGAGATTATTTGACTTTAGTGTTGTGAAAAAATTGCCCAACTGCAGTTTCCTGCCAGGCATCAACTATACACAAACTGATTGTATGCGGGTCTAATCTATGGGTAAAGACAAACATAGCTAGATAACTCTGTCTAAGTTTTGTATGAAGTAGTAGCACAATTATAAGATGATTACTCTTGTAATAATCTTAATTAACAATATATGGGTGAGTAGAAAATCTTAAATTTGCAATCAAACTGCAAGCTGCAGTCAATGGAACACTGGCAGTTTTAACCATAATTTTCAAGTCTCTTTTGCAACGTTAGGATAATATCTACAAACTTGGGAAAGCAAAACCCACGTTTAAAACAATTTATCCTCTTTAAAATCAATAATATTAGAAGCATTACTATCATATTACAAAGTTTGTCTGCCAATTAATACCTATGAATATATGTAAGCTTTACTGCTTTAATAAAGAGGCATTGCTTTAAACCTTATCTTAAATTATAGTTTTTAGAATAGAAACCACATTAATTAATATTTAAACTAGAAATATCTTTAGAGACCCTGTCTCTTGGCCTTCCTTATGTCACATGTTAGAAGAACTCTGAAGTTGAGTTATGAAATTTAAGACTATCTTTAGCAATGTAACAATTATTAATCTTAACCAACAACTTTTGAGCTGATTGTGAAAACACACAGAACACATTTCCAATACAAAAGCACCAAATGAAGCAGTTACATTTAGACCAATCAGAGAATATTAATTTTTGTAGCTACAATCATAGACTAAAGGGCACTTTATAATTTGTCAAATTCATTAATCACGAACCATTTATCAGCTTTTTTACCCTGAAACTAAGAGATTGTAGACTCGCCCTTTTTTCCTAAAATGAACAGTTTTCCAGCAGGGACCCTCCTGCCATATGACTAATTCCTGGTTGAGGCACGTGGCAGCTCTTGGCTTTGCAGATAAAATTTTTTATATCATCATTATTATCCAACATAAAATATAGAACATTCATTCATACAGACTGGACACAAACATATATGAATTGAACCTGAGAACGATTGGTGCACCAGATATTAGACAACACACAAAAGGGGCCAGAGTACCTTTGTTATAAGGCCCAGAGAGAACAAATCATGGCACTCCTGAAATTAACTGTGCTTTTTAGGACATTTTCCTCCCTCCTCATGATGCAGTTTTTTTTTGTTTGTTTGTTTGTTTGTTTGTTTTTTTTGACTGTGGCTTATTCACCTAAACATTAATTTCCTTTTTAATAAATCCTTTCTTTTCTAATGCCTAAAAATTTAGCTTCTGGGAGCTATGTCTAATCGCCTAACAGTTCCTAGTCCCTGATAAAATTCACTGCTGAAACTAAGTGAATTAGCATTTGGGTTAATGCTGTTTCAACTTAGCCCATACCGACCTTCTCCGGTATGAATTTCCTTTAATTATTTTCTTCTTTTATGGAGATCCAAACCAGCAGTGCTTCTTCCAAATGTCCCCTGCCATTTCTCAGTCCTGTGTTGGTTTGCCAAATGTTGTCTCCACCCACATGACCATATGTGTTGGTTCTAGGCTGGAAAGGCACCTTAAAAACCTGGAAGAGAAGAAGGGCTAGAGAGTATGAGATAAAAATGGACCTAAGACAGTCATCCTGATGAAAGCTCAATTTTACTATTCTGCACGCAGTTATGGAGCAGGGGAAGGGGGCCCAATTCCTGCCAAATAATAATCTTGGGGTCCAGTAGCAGGGTGACTACTTGATGGCTTTGGAAGAGCAAATCAGCAAGCTCCAGCAGTGGGCTAGGCAGAACAATTGAGCAGCACACTCCACCACTGAGCATGCAGGTTTCAGGCTTGGGGACGGGAGACAACAGTTGTTGTTTTGTACTTGATGTTTTCCAAAAAAAAACATTAAAGATTTTATATTTGTGATTTGATCATTTGGGTTTGCCAGGCAAAGTTGGTCCATGACTTTAATCCCAGCAATTCAGAGACAAAGGTAGGTGTTTTTTTTTTTTTTTTTTTTTTTTTTTAAGTAGAGTTCAGCAAGGTCTCCAAAGGTCTCCACAAGGAGGTAGAAGACTGCCATTGATACACAGAGAAACGCAGTCTCCAAAACTCAAAGACAGAGAGACAGAGAGAGACAGAGAGAGACAGAGAGAGACAGAGAGAGAGATGAGAGAGAGAGGAAGGGAGGGAGGGAGGGACAAAGAGAGTGAGAGAGAGAGAGAAAGAGAGAGAGAGAGAGAGGGAGAGAGAAATAAACAAAAAACCAAAAAAAAGAAAGAAGAAAGAAAGAAAGGAGGGAGGAAGGGAGGGAGGAAATGAGGGAGGGAGAGAGGGAAGGAAGAAAGAAAGAAAGAAAGAAAGAAAGAAAGAAAGAAAGAAAGAAAGAAAGGAAGGAATTAAGGAAGGAAGGAAGGGAAAAAGAGAGAGAAAGAGACAGATAAAAACATAGTTAAAAAGACACAATTCATAAAATATACAAAATTAAAAATCAATGAACAAACAAACAAACAAATGTTTTAGGGATATTTTGTCTTCATGTGTATTCTTTTTATATTTCTATGTTATTTTAAAAAAAAAATTTGTTGGGTTCTTTTGGGTTGGGTTTTTTTCAGGCTTCTATTGTATTTTTAATTTTTTTTCTTTTTATTGAGTTTAGTGTATTTAAATGTTTGAGTTTTAATTTAAGCTTTAATTGACTTTAGCCATTTCCAGGGTGATCAGATGAAATGCATGGGATTATTTCAAAATATTTATATCTGTTGAGAAATTGAGAGAAAGTAATAAAAAAGGAACAAACAAACAAAGAAAAAGAAAAAAAAGATGGAGAGAGTGAGAGAGTGTGATAGGAAGGAAGGAAGGAGGGAAGGAAGGAAGGAAGGAAGGAAGGAAGGAAGGAAGGAAGGAAGGAAGGAAGGAAAGAAGGAAGGGAGGAAGGAAGGGAGAGTGAGGAAAAGATAGAAAAATAGGAAAAAACAAATAAAGACAAGACATAAAGAAAGAGGGAGACAGAGAGATAAAGTAAGAAAGGAAGAAGTAAAGGGAAACAAAGATATAAAGAAAGACATAAAGAGAGAAAGATAGAAAGAAAGAAAAAACAAAGAAAGGAAGGAAGATAGAAAAAAGGAAGAAAGATAGAAAGACAGAATGTATAAAATAAATAATTATAAATAAATAAATAAATAAATAAATAAATAAATAAATTAATAAATAAATATTTCGGATTCTTGTGTATTCTTTTCTGATTGCTAGGGTATTTCAAAGTTTTGTAGAGTCTTTAGTGATTTAGAGTTTCTTGGATTTCAAGCTTGTAGTGTATTTTATTGTTTTTTATTATTATTCTTTAATGTTGTTAGTGTATTTTAGTGTTTCAGTTTAAATGAATACTTAACTTTTTTACCATTTTAGTATATTTATTATGGTTTTGTTGTTGTTCTTATTCTTGTTGTAATTTTTGTTCTTTCTTTTTTTCCAAAAATTTTAGGGTTTTATAATTGTGTTTTCATTGTTTTGGTTTTGCCAGTCAGTGTTGACCATGCCTTTAATTCCAGCTATTGAGAGGCAGATGTAAGTGATTTTTTTTTTATTTAGAGTTCAGCATGGTCTCTACAGGAATCTGGAGGACAGTAAGAGATACACAGAAAATCCCAATCTAAAAAACTAAAAACTAAAAAATAAATAAATAAATAAATAAATAAATAAATAAATAAATAACAGAGGAAGTGAGAGAAAGGAGAGAGACAGAGAGAGAGAGAGAGAAAGTAATACACACACACACACTCTCTCTCTCACACACACACACACACACACACAGAGAAACAAAAAAAAAACAAGGAATGAAAAAGAAAAAAGAAAGAGAGGGAGAGAGAAAGGAAGGCAGGATGGTAGGAAGGAACAAAGGGAAGAAGGAAGGAACGAAGGAAGTAACAAAGGAAGGAATAAAGGATGGAAGAGAGAGAGAAATAAAGAAAGAAAAAAAGAAAGAAAGAAAGAAAAAAAGAAAGAGAGAAAGAGAGAGAGAGAGAGAGAGGAAGGGATAAAGATAGTAAGATTCAGAAATAGAAACTTAGGGAGAAAGATAATTTAAAAAATATACAAAATTTATTTAAAATAAATAAATGAATGAATGAATAAACAAACAAACAAATAAATAAATAAACAAATAAATAAGTAAATAAATAAGCAAGCAATTATTTTAGGGATATTTCGGCTTCATGTGTATTCATTTTATATTCTTATGGTATTTTAAAAGAATTTGTAGAATTTTTAGAAAAGTGATTTAGAGTTTCTTCTTTTTCAAGCTTCTATTGCATTTTTAGTGTTTTCTATATTTTTTTAAAAAATGATTTTATTGTATTTAAGTGTTTGATATTTAATTTAAACTTTAATTGACTTTAGCCTTGTCCTGGTGATCAGATAGGATGCATGTGATCATTTAGTTATATTTATATCTGTTGAGAGATTTAGAGAAAGTAATACAGAAAGAAACAAAGAAATAAAGAAATGAATGAAAGAGGAAGAGAGTGAGAGAGAGTGAGAGGAAGGAAGGAAAGAAGGAAGGAAGGATTGAAGCAATGATGTAGGAAGTAAGAAAGAAGGAAGGAATGAGAGGAGAGTGAGAAAATGATAGAAAGAAAGAAAAAACAAAGACAAAAAATAAAGAGAGACAGAGAGATAAATTTAGGATGGAAGGAGGAAAGGGAAACAAAGAAATAAAGAAAGAAAGATAGAGAGAAAGAAAGAAAGAAAGAAAGAAAGAAAGAAAGAAAGAAAGAAAGGAAGAAAGAAAGAAAGAAAGAGGAAAGAAAGGAAGGAAGAAAGATAGAAAGAAAAGAAGAAAGATAGAAATACAGAATGTATAAAATAAATAAGTTATTATAAAAAAATAAATAATTAAATAGATAGATATGTAAATAAATAAGTAAATAAGTAAATAAATAAATAAATAAATAAATAAATATTTTAGGCATATTTCGGATTCTTGTGTACTCTTTTCTGATTTCTAGGGCATTTCAAAATCTTGTAGATTCTTTAGTGATTTAGAGTTTCTTGGATTTCAAGCTTGTAGTGTACTTTTATTGTTTTTCATTATTATTTTTTAATGATGTTAGTGTATTTTAGTGTTTCAGTTTTAATGCATACTTTAACTTTTTTTTTTTACCATTTTAGTATATTTATTATGGATTTGTTGTTCTAATTCTTATTTTAATTTTTTTTTGTTTCTTTTTTTCCAAAAATATTAGGGTTTTATATTTGTGTTTTCATTGTTTTGGTTTTGCCAGTCAGTGTTGACCATGCCTTTAATTCCAGCTCTTGAGAGGCACATGTAAGTGATTTTTTTTTTTTTAATTTAGAGTTCAGCATGATCTCTACAGGAATCTGGAGGACAGTAAGAGATACAAGAAAATCCCAATCTAAAAACACACACACACAAAAATAATAAACAGAGGAAGTGAGAGAGAGGAGAGATTTTTTAGTTGGCAGCTAGCTTGGTCTTCAGAATAAATTCCAGAACAGTGAGGGATACACAGAGAAACCCACTCTCCAAGAAATTACAAATAGATCAATGAAAGAAACAGAGGAAGAGAGAGAGAGAGAGAAAGAGAGAGACAGACAGAGAGACAGACAGAAAGACAGACAGATTGACAGAGAGACAGATAGATACAAAGAGAGAGAGAGAGAGAGAGAGAGAGAGAGAGAGAGAGAGAGAGAGAGAGAGAGAGAGAGAAATAAAGGGGGAGAGGAAGGAAGAAAGAAAAAGAGAGAGAGAGAGTGAGGAAGAGAGAGAAGGAGGGATGAAGGGGTGAGGGATGAAGGAAGGATCAAAGGAACTAAGGAATGAAGGAAAGAAAAAAGAAAATAGGAAGAAAAAAAGAATTGTGATACAGGTTCATTTTTGGTCTCATGTGCACTTTTTTTTTATTTTTAAGGTTTTATTTAAGATTTTGAAGTGTTTTTAAAGGATGTTTCACAGAGGTTTTTTTTGTTTTCAGAATTCTAGTGTATTTTTCATATATATATATATTTTTTAATTTTTAGTGTTTTGTAATTTTCAGGTTTCATTTAGACTTCAAGGATTTATTCATTTTAATATTTCATTGTTTTCTTTATGTTCTTTTTTGTGGGTGTATTCTTGAATATTTATTTAAAAATTGAGGGTTTTTATTTTGGTGGTGCATAATTTTAGAGTTGGCAGGCAATGGCTGCCCCTTTCATAAAAATGCTAGCCCTAAGGTGAACTGGTAGGGGATCTTTTATTTGGAGGCTATCCTGGTCTTGAGATTGATCTCCCAGAGAGCCAGGGATAAAAAGAGAAACCCAGTTTATAAAAATTAAAAAATATAGAAAATGAAAGGGAGAGAGAGAGAGAGAGAGACAGAGAGAGAGAGAGACAGAGAGACAGAGAGAGAGAGAGACAGAGAAACAGAGAGACAGAGAGACAGAGACAGAGACAGAGACAGAGACAGAGACAAAGACAGAGACAGAGAGAAAAGATAAATAGATACATACATAGAGAGAGTGAGAAAGAGAGAAGGAAAAGGAAAAAAAGAGGGAAGGACGGAAGGAAGGAAGGAAGAGAAAGAAAGAAAGAAAGAAAGAAAGAAAGAAAGAAAGAAAGAAAGAAAGAAAGAAAGAAAGAAAGTTAAAGAAAGGATAGTTCTTTAAGTTCTTTAACTTCATTTGATTTCCCGGATTTTTAGAACAGTGCTTTTGAGGGTTTTTTGTTTTCAGATGTCCAGTGTATTTTTTTTTCTAGTTTTTTAAACAATATTACTGTGTTTTAAGATTTGGGGGTATTATTTTCCCTTCAGCAATTTATTTTTTACTTATTATTATTTTTTTATTTTAATTCACATTGGGATTGTGTGTGTGTATGTGTGTTATTGAATATTTATTTAAAATTTGTGGGATTTAACTTTGGTTTTTCATGGTTTTAACGTTGCCAGGCAATGAGGGCCATTGTCTATAAAACTTAGCCCTAGGGATGAACAACTAAGGAATTTTTAAGATGGAGGCTAGTTTATTGCATGGAGTGAAACCCAGGATGGCAAGAAAAGACAGAGAAAGTCATTCTCCAAAATTCAAAAAGAAAGAAAAAGAGAGAGAGGGGGGGGTGGGAAAGGAAGGAAGGAAGGAAGAAGAAGGAAAGAAAGAAGGTAGGAAGAAATGAAGAAATTAAGAAAGGAAAAAAGCAAGAAAGCAAGAAAGGAAGAAACGAAGAAAAGAAGAAAGAAAGATAGAGAGATAGAAAGAAAGAAAAAACAAACAAATAAACAAACAAACAAATAAATAAAAATTAAATAAATAAACAAATAACTTTTTGGAAATTTTGGACATTTTGGTATAAGTGTGTTTTTTTGTTTTTGTTTTTGTTTTGTTTGTTTGTTTGTTAGTTTTTACAATATTATTTTTTTCATACGGGTTTTGTAGGATTTGTTGAAGCGGTTTTAGAGTTTTTGTTTGTTTGTTTGTTTGTTTATTGCTTATTGTTTTTGGGTTTTTGTTTTTGTTTTCGAGATTTTAGTGTATTTTTAGTTTGTTTGTTTATTTATTTATTTATTTATTTATTTATTTATTTATTTATTTATTTAAGATTCTAGGGTGTTTTAGTGTTTGGGGGTTTATAAAGATTTTTTTTACAGTTTTATCTTTCCTTTTTTTTTTTTTTAGGTTTATTTGTGTGTGTGTATGTGTGTATCTGTATGTCAGTGTGTGTGTTTTAGAGTATATTTTTTCTTTTCCTTTTCTTTTTTAAATTTTTAGGTTTAGTTTTTGAAATTGAAGTACTTTAAGAATACAAGGAAGTAGTGGCCCTGCCTTTAATCACACTAAATGCGAGTCAGAGGTAGTGATTTCTGAGTTCGAGGCTAGCATTTTCTACACAGTGTGCTCCATGACAGACAGAGAAACCTGAAACCCAATCCCCAAAAACTCAAAAAACCAAAAACAAGCAAACAAACAAACAAACAAACAAAGAAAAACAAACAAATAGTTTTTGGGTCAGTTTTGGGATCTTGTATATTTTTAAGTTTTTAGAATTATAGTGTTTTTCTTAAGGGTGTTGTAGGGTTTTAAGAAGAGTGTTCTAGAGGATTTTTTGGTTTTCGGTATTGAATGTATTTTTAGTGTTTTTTCCGTTTTCTTCTTCTTCTTTTTTTTTTCTTTTTTCTTTTCTTTTTTTTAAAGAATATTAGGGCTTTTTAGGGTTTGGGGGTATTTTTTTAGCCTTTATATCTTTTTTTTTTTTTTTTGTGAGTATGTGTGTGAGTGTGTGTGTATGTGTGTGTGTGTGTTTGACATTTTTTTCTATTTCATTTTATGGTTTTACTTTTGTAGTTTAAGAATTTTAGAGCTGCCAGGCAGTGGTGGCCCCTGCCTCAAAATAGATTAACAATACACACAATAAATTATGATAACTGAGACCCAGACCCAATCAGATGGCTGAGTAAGCACACTCTCACTTGGCACCCAGTAACAGAAACAGATGGTTGAGTGAGCACAGTCTGAATTGGCACCAGGATGGGAGATATCCAGGCATCCCTGGAGCTCCCTCAGATCTCCTGGGATATCTCCAAGGGTGGCAGTTGGTTACTCCTGACACATCTGTAAGTAGCCCTCCCCTACATCCTAGACAAGGAGTTCGTTGCTCTCCTGAGCACAGACTAGTTATAACTGAGAATACTGAATTCAAACACAGCTGGCAGACAAAGACATAGACAAAGACATAGATGAAGGCATAGACAAAGGAAGGATCCTACCTCTAAGCAGGGGTCTCTCAAAACTGCGGAGTGTACAAATACGGGCAAATGAGCCCCCACATGTAAAACCCCCAAAGTTGGGCATCTGCTCAAGTCTAGTATCAGCTGGCCAGCACTCCAAACACTCGAGAGAAAACCAAACCTGATGCCAAATACAGAGGTTTTATTATCAGCTATCTGAGGACTAACTCCTTCCACTGTGGAGGGAAGGGGAGTTTGACCCTAAGTAGTAACTGTAGGGGATTTTAACAGATAGCTGAGGAGTTGGGAGGAGTTGGGAGGAGAGTTGGCTATAGCTCTTTTCTGGTGAGGTTGGGGCTGGGGATTGGTGGAGTGAGCTGCAGCTCATCTCTATCTCCATATCCTTTTAGGTCTTCCTACAATTATTGCATCTCTGGCTGTAAGGCACAGAATCAAAAAGGCTTTTAGCTAGCTATACATAACAAAAAGCTTCTTTCTGGCTGTATTTTTAGAGCTCAGGAAAAAAAAAAAACAGTTTGGGGATCTTCCAGGGGCATTACTTTAAAGGGGGAAATGCTATAAGTCAGGATCTCACAACTCCTCTTTTGTAGCTCATCTTTCTGCATCTGAGAGGTACTCTCAGCTTTTATTCCTTTCTTTTGCACAGAGGAGCCTAGTGACTTTTGTCAGTTTGGGGGACTCCTTGAAGCTCTTTGGAGGTGTTTGACTTCCTGCTTAAAGAGCTTCCTGAAGCTGTTTTGAGTTGTTTATCTCGCTGCTTAAGGAGCTTCCTGCAGGAAGCAAGTTTTCAATCCTCTGAGGACACGATTATACAACTGTATATTAAGAACATTTGGTGTTATAGTAGTTATAATTTCAATATTTCCTGTACTGTATAGTTACCAATTTTATGTCACAATATAATATTATAATAATAATTATTTCAACTGTGTCTTACACTGCTAACATGGTTTCACATATACATGGGAGTATGGTAGCAGGTGAATCATGATAATGGATTTTACACTCAGATGGCCATTCATTTTATTTCTAGTTTCTAATTTGAAGCGTAAACCATTTACATTGAAACTCCCAGTACTTTAGATTTCTTTTTTCTTTCTTTCTTTCTTTCTTTCTTTTTTTTTTTTCTGTATAACCCCTGCTGTCCTAGAAATCATTTTGTAGAGCAGTCTGGTCTTGAACTAAAAAATCTGCCTGCCTCTGCCTCCCAAGTGTTGGGATTAAAGGTGTGTGCCACCACCGCCTGGCTAGTACTTTAGATTTCTCAACCGTCCGCTCTGGTAAGTTGGAATATGAAGAAAATTGTACACCCTGTTCCCAACACACACAATCCTGATTAGGTGAGAGAAAGTGAAATCTAGGCTGTGTCCCCCACAGGGCTATCCAGAATAGCCCACAAAGGGCATGGTACCTGATATCTTCATTGACATTTTTTCAGTCCTGTCAGAGATGAGAGAAACTAGACACGGGATAGATGTTTTGTTCAAAGTTGATTGGGGATCCACATCATTGGATTTCCTAAGTGACTGCATTATAGAATCTTTGGCTCAGGCATTTGGGGCTTCGAGCAGAACTTTAAATCACACTTCCACTAGGTAGGTCAGTTTTCCCCAGAACTGAAGTATTATTTCAAGTTTGGTTTTAGTTTTGGATAGGGTCTTATTATGTAGCTCAGAGTAACCTGGAACAGACTGTGTTGACGAGCCTAGCCTCAAACTCACAGAGGATTCTGACTCTGGCATGCTAGGTTTAAAGGCATGTGCTATTACAATTCCTAGCCCCAATAATTGAAGTTTTAGGGAGTCAAACTTTTGTAGCAGGACTAGGGAGTCTTGTCTTATTCAAAGGATTACCTGAATCCAGTTCTTTTTTGTCTCTCCAGGCCATTGACCTTCTATATTAGTTTCTTCACATAAATGGCAAAAATAGACCCTTAGCTTCTGGGCTCTAGTGTCAACCAGGATGTCACGAATGCATACTCCAGTGAAGTCAGCTTGGCAGGCCGAGAGACTTGGGAGCACTCATGAGGCCAAGAATTTCAAAAGGAACTCACCTCCTGGAGCTTTGGCATTCGCATCACCCATATATTCATACCCTATTCGCGTGTTAGTCTGGTGTATGGATCCACATGCTCTCTTTTAGATTTATCTAATTATAAGTGCCTTTAAAGATTGAATTCTGATATAGCTAAGACTTGGCCAGTGTTCCAACATACTAGAAAGTCCTTGAGCTGACCAAGGGCTTAGAATGCAATGTTGCCTATTCAGTGACATTCAGAATTGCCTCTGGTATTACACTATCACTTAAAATAAAAGCCATGTCGCTCCCATATACAGGAATTTACAATGGTTTAGGAAGAAGATTGGGCTGTGGATTTTGGGTAATGCATTATTAATGAGATGGTTACCTATAGCACCCAATTAGAAATATGACTGGGTGTGAAAGCAATTGCTCTAGGACTGTAAAGACCTAACACCTGGCTTCTATGGCTGTAGTTGAACTTAGATAGGGCTGAGTTGCCTCAGTTGTTATATTGCCCAGTTCCTGCCAGTCTTTCTGTTTCCAGTCCTCTGATTTGTGTAAGAGCCATTAAGCATCCAGGATTCTCATTTGTGCCTTGCCGATGTGTCACATAATTTCCATCTTTTCTTCTGTATAAAATGTTTGATCCTCAACTTGACAAATTACATTCAGATGCTACAAAATGTCATGTGTTTGTCTGTCTGTCATTTTCGGACTCTTTGCCAATCTGTGACCAGTGACCCGTTACACGCAGACAAAGGGACCCAGAGGGTCTGCGGCACCAGGACCAAAAACAGATTTCTTGAAATGGGAGCAATGAGAAGTGGGCTAATTTTATTTCCTCAAAAAAAAAAGAAAAAATGGAAGTTCTGGATGTGGCTTAATGCATGATAGAAACTCTTTTGAAATATAACACAGTCCCTGTGTTCATGCCCTTTCCAATCTGCCACCCAGTTTTCTGTCAGGGGTTTCTTAAGTTATTGATATTGAAATTAGAATGTTACCATGTCCCTACTTGACAGTCTAATGCACCAGGCTCCTTTTGAAGGAGCACACTTTTGGCACTTTTCCTTCCAGGTGGTTCATAAGATGTGCTCCTCGTAGGGACAGTAAAAATAGGCTTTAGGGGTACATCTGGCCAGAGTTGAAGGATGTTCACATCTGTACTTATTATTTAGCCTGTATTTCCACTCCAAGTCCTGCCAAAGGGTCAATGAAGTTGATCAGCCATAATCAATGTTTGCAGAGACACATAAAAATATTGACACTGGTTGTCCTAGGTTAGAGAATAGTGTCTTTTGGATCATTTGTCCCTGTCCTAAGGGACAGCTCTGGACTTCTTGTAATTCCACTGTTGGGGAAACTGTGTATCAAAACATAGAGTCTCCTATATTGGTAATTGGAATAGGCAATTTTGTTATACTTGAAAAGTGTATGTGGTAAATAAAGCTGGGTTCCAATAACTCCTTGGCCTAATTGAGTCAGACAAATACAGTAGATAACAGAATAAGCAAGCTGGGCCCACAAAGCAAGAGCAGGTCATTCCTAGCAAGTAGTGGCTATGTATTCTTTCCATAGAAGGTAAAAAAAAAAAAATCTATTGAACCCAGTAATTGTGTTTTTCTTTTCTACCTTTTGAGAAGCCTCAGCAAACCTTAAAACTTTCTGAGCTTCCTAAATCTTGGAAGTTTTGTTTGCTTCTGAGTTGTAGGATCCTCCATCCTTAAGGAAAAATATGTGTGAGAATTTTGCTTTCTATAAAAACCCAGTAATGTTATATGAGTATGGTTTTTTTTTTGTTTGTTTTGCATTGTTTTGTTTTAATCTCATGTGTGTCCCCTACTGCACATGGTTTATGTTTGAAATACTAGTGATTCTTGAGAGAGTATTAATAAAAGAGCTCCTGAGAGGACCTGGGGCAGCTGCTGCTCCTGCTGCATCTGCTTTTATTGTCATTGGATTAAATGAACAATGTTCTAGCCAATGGAGCAAGGTTGTGGGTTTATTAGGGTCTAAGGGCACGGATAGACATACATTGTTGAAAGGAGAAAAACAAGTGCATAGTTGAGTGCACAAGTAGGGATTTATTTTAATTTAAAAAATGTTAATGCTAATTAAAAAATAGTTGGATAGGGGCTAGGTATTTGGCTAACTGGGTAATTTACTTGCACTAACAGTAAATTCTAATATGCCAGCACTTGTCTGTAACCGAGCCCTGGAGGAGTAGAGAGAGATAGATGCCATGGCTTGCTGACATACCTGTGTAGCTGAAATGGTCAGCTCCAGGTTCAATGATAACAACTATCTCAAAATAAGATGGACAGCAGTAGAGGAAGTTACTCTTATCTTTCCAGCTTATCTGGAATGATTAATTCATTTAAGAAAGTTTAGAAAAACAGTATAATTGATTTGTAAAAATGTTTAAACATTGAATAATTTATAAAACAAATATTTCAATTCTTTCTATCTATAAATGTATATTTGACATTATGGGGAATGAAGATTAACAGCTTAAGAATGAATCTAAATACATTGAATAGGCCACTGACATAGTGTGTGCATAATTGTGAGTTTTAATTATGATATATTTTCAATTATCATAACAGTATGTTGGATAATATGTATGTTGAATGTGTCTGAATAAATAAAATACTAATCCAAAAAAAAAAAAGAATGAATTTAAAAACCAAATTTCTATATGTTTGCTGAACATCGAAATAGAAGACATCCTTGATCATTTATGTTTGAAGACCCATGTGAAGTATCCTTAATGATTAGGTAAGTTTAGGTGTAATTTATCTGAAGGCCAAACCAAACGTTTTGATGCTTTTATGAGAATACAAAAATCCATGTCTCAAACAAAAATTTATAGATTTTGTCAGTTGCATTTAATATGTTAGTGTTATGAACTATAACATGGCAAAGGAATACCTTTGGTGGGCTTATGCAAGTGTTGCCCTTGAGAAATTACAGCATGCAACAGACCTAGTATGAAGGGATTTATTGGGAGATGGTAGAGGAGTGAGGAACTGGGAGAGGTACAAAGGCATACAGACAGGAGCAAAATCATTAGGTCAGAAAAAAGTGGAGAAGAGAATAGATAGAGGGGAAGCTGGGAATAAATAGAGAGCCAGAGAGCTACAGAAACAAGAAAAATGGGCATAGAGAGGCTGGGCCTGGAACAGAGAGAGGGGGCTAATCAGTTCTTTTATTCTGCCCCACAGTTAGTAGTTTAGTTTGTTTCAAGAAAGAAATATAATTTCTTTCAATGAATTTTGTAAGTAAACAGAAAATATTTTCATCTCTCAGAGCTGGTTTTGTTAATTTTATAGTTTTTAAAAGTTTTTTTTGTTGTTGTTTTTGTTGTTGTTTTGGGGTTTTTTTGTTTTATTTTTGTTTGGTTTTTTTTTGTTGTCTTTTTTTTTTTTTTTTTTTTTTGGTGGGACTAATTTCTTAAGAACAATATAAGCCAGGTATGTTGTCACATACCTGTAATAACAACTACATGCAATGCTGAGATCACCTTGACCCTAAATATTCTAGACCTCCCTGGACAATACACAACATACTAATTGCCTATCTCAAAAAATGAAATAAATCAATCCAATTTACCTTCTATATTTGTATCTTGTACCTTTGGAAACTAATAAGATAATGAATCAAAAACAAATTTCAATTATCTGTATGAATAAAAACAATAAGAAATGTTAAGAAGTTTTTAAAAAAAACACGACAGTGATGGGGAGGGAGGAGCCTGGTTGGGAAAGGGGACAAGAAGGTGAAGAAAGGAACATGATCAGGTATTGGGGTGTTGAACAGAACTGAAGCACTGAGGACAAGCAAAAAGAATGGAAACAGGCAACTTTTTCAGATAGGAGGTGAAAAAACCCTCTAGAATATATCAGAGACCTGGGAGGTGAGAGACCCTAAGGACCTGGAAGAGGGACCTAAGAGGAAATGCCCTACAAGGGGGAGAGGGAACTTGTAGAGTCCTCCTCCAGTGGAGGTACAGGACATCAAGTTGAAAGATGGGATTATCATCCCAAAGTTAAAAGCTCTAACACAGAATTGTTTCTGTCTGAAAGAACTGTAGGGAAAAAAATGGAGAAAAGCCTAAAGAAAAGGAGATCCAGTGAATGGACCAAATTGAAATCCAGCCCAAGGAGAGGCATCAAGGCCTGACACTATTACTTATGCTATCATATGCTCACAAAAAATGAGCTTATCATGACTTCCCTCTGAAAGACCAAACCAACAGGCGAAAGAGACAGATGCTGAAATTTATATGCAACCAATGGACAGAAGCTGCGAACCCCTGTGGATGAATTGGGGGAAAAAGCTGGAAGAATCTGAGGAAGAGGGCTACCCAGTAGTAGGACCAACAGTCTCAGATTTCCCAGGATTACTCAGACACTGAGCCAGCACCTAGGCATCATACAACAGCTGATATGCAGCCCTCAATAAATATACAGCATAGGACTGCCGGGTCTGGACTCAGTCAGATAAGGTACATCCAATCCTCAAGGGACTTGAGACCCCAGGGAGCAGGGAAGTCTGGTGGGGTAGAGGCAGGATAGTGGGGACATACTCTTGGAGATGGGGAGTGGGGGCTTAGGGGCATGGGGTTATGGGGGCATATGGGAAGGGGGTATGGGATTTGTAACAGTCAGAGGGTGGACTAGGGGGGCGATAAAGTCTGGACTTAGAAGAAAGATTAAAGAATAAATTATAAATAACTCACTACAAAAGTGTGGGGAAGTTTGGTCCAACGGGCTATTTTCCATTCACATATTCTTTTAGATTTTATTTGGAAGTTAATATAAATATGCTCTTATAATTAAACAAGAAAATGATTAGAGATGTTAAAAAATAAAGGAGTTGTATTTTGACTCTAAAGGTATACCTCCTAGTTAACTTTGTAATCACATCATTGAGATTTAACTTCCTTCAGAGAAGCATCAGAATAACAAGGATTAAAGAACCTTTCAAACTCTGTTTTATAGGAGACAAAAAAGTTAGCAATTTTTTAAATTTGGTTACAAATGTACAAGCAAGTGAAAAATGTGCATGCTTCATTAGTCTGAAGATTGGAAATTAGAAAAGAACTTCAGAGTATTCTCCATGATGTCTCTTTTAAACACAGACATTTTTTCTCCGTTCACCATCTGTATCAAAAAGCTTATCTTAGTTGTTGGTCCCCAAGTTCATCAAACCATAAAACAGAAAAGAACTTCATTAAATAAACTCCCATTAATACAAATATGAAAGATTCTGTGAAAATGAATTATAGGGTAAGGGTTAGGTAGGTTTGGGATTAGGGTTAGTGTTAGTGTTAGGATTAGGATTAGGGTTACTTTCAATGCTTGTTGTTCTTTTTGATAATTGTTCTACAAAGGTAAAAGGAAAACATTACTATAACAATTCTGTTTATTTTTGGTGTTACTGCCATGCAGCATGAATGCTAGGCTAACAATCAAGTAGTTATGTATCTCCAATACTAAAATATTTACATGAGCAAAAATAATTCCATATGAAACATAAAAGGAATAATCTTTCAACTGACTTAAATTTTTGACAACGATTATGTCTAAATATACTTATATTTTTAAAATAACATGAAATAAAATTATGCTACCAATTGTGGGGTAAGAAAACTTTTTTTTAATGAAAAAGAACTTTCCATAATGCACAGAATGACCTTAGCCTCCCAAATACTTATATTTATAGGCATGCACCATGCAAACATGGACTTGGAAATATCCTAGTCTGGGAAGCTTAACTCTAGCTAGCGTTAATGCTTTTACCATATAATGTCATCATTTTGCTAAATAGCATAAGCAATCCTAGGAGGTAGTTCACTACATCATCTCCGTATCTAACTCCTCCCCACACACACAGGTGTATGTGCCATGTCTTCTACATTCTCTTCCATTCTTAAGGATGACATATACTTGTTTTTTACTAAGTCCAAGGTTTTCCTTTGTCTCAACTATTGTCAAAAGTTACAGCAATTGTAATTTTGATTTTACATTTATGACTCTAGCTGGCCGTCAATGTAATGCCTATAGAACTAAGTTTTATAAAGTTTGATTTAGAATGATCACAAGGTCATGAATACTCATGATCAATAAAGATACACTGCCTCAAAATAAAGTATAAAAATATGTCTGAGGACAAATTTTAGTTGCTGATTGGTTTTCTCTAGGTTCCAATCTCAAGTAACACAGGGAAGTAGTAACAAAGTTCTCTTTGTATTCTTTATGTTGGCACACAACCATGGTAATTTTCATTTAAAAAAAATATTAAGACAAGCCCTTTACACCTTTTCTCCTTGGGCTACTACATACCTATTTTGTCCTTTATTCACTGTGATCAGTTTTGTACCTCACATTTCCACTCAAATCATCTTTATTAAGTAAATTGACCTCCAAATTGTTAAGTTTATCTTAAAAAAAAAAATGCACCTGCATACATATGGAGACAAAGGGTTAATATTGGGTGTCTTCTTTGGTTGCACGCTACTCTTTCGGAGACAGAATCTCACTGAACCTAGAATTCATCCATTACGCTACACCTGGTTGCTACGAAGATCTGGAAATCTTCTTATCTCTGAATTAAATCTGAGTTTGGTCTTTGTAAAATGCTCACCAACACACCAACTTTTTTGTTGTTGTTGTTGTGTTGGTGGTGGCTTTTTTTAGTTTTGCTAGTTTGTTGTTGTTTTTGGTGATGGTGGTGGTGGTGGTGGTGGTGGAGGTGGTGGTGGTGTGGGGGGGGTATTGGTGGTGGTGGTGTTGGTGGTGGTGGTGGTGGTGGTGTGTGCATGCATGCTGATCAGGGAATTTAAGCTCGGGTCTCCACGCCTACACAGGAGAAAGATTACCAACTAAACCATCTTCCAGCCCTGAAAATCAATCTTATTTGGCCCATTTGCAGAATATGACAGTTAGTGATCTTTTCTTCCTCAAAATTTTTCTTCACTCACGGTAGTTTTCTTTCTACCAATTGTTCTCTTCCATTATGGCTCCCACTCACCAGCTGCCTCATGCAGAGTTACAAATATTGATGTACTCTGAGGGGCTGTCTTTAGACTCCTCATTTACATGGATGATCACTCATCCTTGAAATTTCATCCCGAGTTCAATGTTTAAAAATTGCCTTAAATTGGAGTATTTATTTATTTATTTATTTATTTATTTATTTATATATTTATTTTGTCTTTAGTTCCCATCTCTTTCCTGGACTGACTCATAATGGTACCTTCATCAATGCCTTCGGAGGCAAGAATTGTATTACTGTTCTTTTCCAATTGAATACTTTCCAAACTATTAACCAATCAAGTAAAAAATAAAATTAGTTAATAAGATCATCGTTGTCTCAGATCTTACTTGGAAACCATGTGATGACTGCAGTGATTGGTACAGTAATGGAGAGATGATATAAAATGTTTTGGTGTTATTCTTCCAAAGGAATATTCTGCCAGGACTGTTGAGAAAGGTTGTTTCCATCCAGTGTTGTTACTAAATTTGTACTAATTTTAAGATTGTAAGAACGTATTTGCCAATCTGAGTTGGTTTTCTAATATTAACAACAGAGTCCAGATGACACCATTAAATAAGCTTTCTCTCTCCTTTCAGCTCTGGTGTATTGTGCTTCATTTTGTAGACACTGGTAATCCTCTCTTCATCTTTCTGCAAATGTCTGCCTCTTGAAAATTTATGATCTGGTCTACCATAAAACACCTAGTGTTTTTCATTGATATAGTATGTGATAAGTGGTTTACATCTCAGTAGGACTACAACAGAGCCAACGATAGATAGACAGTGAAACTTAATTTAGTTTCATGTGCCCAAATCAAGGCTTGTTTCTCCATTCCTACTTGATACTTAGTTATACTAGGTTAAATATAAAGTTAGTTATGGTACCAACCACTGATTTTCTTTTTCTTCACTGAATTTCTATACATCCATATCAGACTTCTGAAATGTAGTTATATACTGATCACATAATTTTTTATTGATGTTCTTTCTGTAAAGCACAGTAATGAAAGCAGTCACATTTCATACCAATATGAAAATGAACACTCAAAACAAATTAAATTGATCATTTCATATTATAAAGAGAAAAATAGCAGTATAAAGTTATCTAATGGAAAATCATTATAGATTTTTTCCCATAACATATTATGAGAGAAGTATTCTTTTATATTTTAGCTTTTCAAAATTAAATTAGTTTGTGTGTTTATATGTAAATATAAATATATATATATAAATAAAAATAAATATAAATGTAAAAGTATGAATATGAATATGAATATAACTAAAAATATAACTATGAATATAATGATAAATAAAAATGAATATAAATATAAATTATATATATATGAGAAATAATTATAATTCAAAGTGTTTTTTCATTATTTCCTATCAAATATAAGGTCTAATTTATTTTTCATATATTGCCTCAGTTAAGACTTAGTGTAAAACATAAGTCAATTAAAATATAGAAAATGCCCACATATGTAACTGTAGTTGTTGTTTTTCCATATTGTTAAGCATAATAATCCATAAATTACATTTCTAAGACTATGTGCAGGACTTCTGTATTTCCACAATGAATGTAAATTAAATTTAAAATCTCATTAACAGTTACTTAAAGAAGAAAATAAAATTTTCACAGATTTCTAAGAATTTGATTTAGTTTCCTTGAAGGCATTAAGTTATAGGGTTAACTGTTTAGACAAATTCAAGGCCACATATTTTTACTAAAGGATCAGACGTGATATATTTTTTTAAACTTCAGCCATATATAATTTTTCAAATGATACACATGTGTTCCTACAAATCTAACAACTCTACCTCTTCGATTTTTCTTTTTGCAAAGCCTTTCTAATTTCTGGTTGCTGCCATTGAAAGAATCTTTCATATACATTTCCATCCATTTTTTCTTTATGTGAAGCTTCTTATAAATGTCACCTATATTAAAAATTAAGGGTCATTTTGAAGAAACTTTAGGTGAGTCCATGTATTCATAAAAATAGATATAGATAATAGATAAAATCCATTCAATAATGCCAAGAAAACTTAAAATTAAATGAAAGATATCACCAACATGCTTCATACTTTAGAATACTTTAGGGTTTTGTATGTTCAGATGAAGGATGTTCAACCAGTAAAGTCTACAGAAATGTTCCACAACACAGAAAAAAAAAAAAAAACCACTCCATGTATTTTAGACAAGAAATATCTAATCTAATCTGATTTTTAATTTCTGTAAGTAAAATAATTTTAAGCTTCAAGAACAGTTTCCAAAGAACAAATGCACGAAACAAAGGATCAAAGGTGGGCTTTAATTCTTCATAGGGAAACACTTTTAATACAGGCTAATTCTTTTCTAAATCTACAAAAGATGATGCAACTGAAAGAACAAACTTGACTGTGGAACTCAGTTTAGACTCATTATTTAAAATATTCAATTTTAAATAAGATGGCAGCCAGGCATATTGGTTCCATTTTAATCCTAGTACTCTGGAGGCAAAAGCAGGCAGATCTTTGTGAGTTCCAGGTTAACCTGGTCGACATAGTGAGTTCCAGGACAGCCTGAGCTACAAAATGAGACCCTGTCACAATCAAACCTGAGTTTGAATCCTAGCACCTACATGATGTGCACAAATATCTCCAACCAGTTCCAGAGGATGTGATGCCCTGTTCTAAATTCTGCATGCACCATAAAAACCAATGAGAGTATTGGAAAGATAATTCAGCAGTTAAGAACACTGGATCCCTTCCAGAGATCAGAGATTGGATTCCCTGCACCCACAAGGTGGCTCACAGCATATAACTTCAGATGCAGGGGATTCAATGGTTTCATCAAGACTCCACAGGTACCAGACACACATGTTGTACACATACACACGTGAAAGCAAAACAACCATACCTATAAAATAAAATGTAAAAAAAAGTAATAAGGGTTACTTTAAAGAATTCAGTTTTCCACTGTGCCATATAAAGAAAGAAGCACAGAGGCATCCTAGAAAAGGAACTGACTAAATATAAAATTAAAACTGGGTCAATGAAAATATGTTTCATGTACATAATTTTGTATACATATCACTTAGGTTTAAGTACATGGAACTGTAAAAGTGTTTACATCAATTTTTTCCTCTTAAAATCCCTTCAAAGAAGTTATGAAGATGCCTCAATACTTGAGGGCCTACTGTGAAAAGAGGAAGTTCACAAATTAGAATCTAGTACCCATCTACAAAACTAACCATGGATGGTTGTTTCTACAAGAACAGCACTGTGGTTGACAGAGTGAGAATTGCTAGGTCTTGCTGGATGCTTGTCTCCCTGCATGTTTGGTGAAAGACCTGTCTTAAGGAAATAAGATGAAAAGTAATAGAGCATCACCCAACATCCTCCTCTGCCCTCCACATGTGTATATATGTACCACAGACAAAAACATACAAAAAATAAAAATTAAGTTTCATTAATGTCACACCAAAGCACCTTTTTCATTTTCTGTATCACAGGAAAAAATTATTCCACGATGCTAAATCAAAAATATTTGCAAGAGTCTGTGTCATGAGTAGACCTTGGGATCTGATTCTGCACCTAATCCCACAAGAGCCAGAGGAAACACAACTTCCAGGTGCTCTACCACTCGCAGGATCATAGGAAAGGCCCCCACATCAGGAGTAACTGAGTCCCAAAAGATCTAGGGACAGAGGAAATCCTGCCTTGCCAGTGGCCTGGATTTCTTCCTGACTGAACCTGTACATAGGGCAGACCTGAGGTCCTGGCTCAGAAACCACTCTTAAGACATCCAGAGGGAGTCCCACTCCAAGGTACTCTGAAGTGCCCAAGATCACATGATCACAAAGGAAGCTTGACTCTCAAGAGATGTGAAAACACACCCAGGAACACTGGAGTTCTGACAGAAGATCACAGCTGAGGACTCAGCATCTTTTGCAGCACCCTGTGTAACTAGGACCACCACAAGATCCAGGGCAACAAAAACAACCTCCCAGGCAGAGGCACGGGTTCCTTGTGGCTTGCATCTCTGTCCAGAGAAAACTTCGGGATCTGGCACCCCACCAAACCTTGCAACACACAGAGAAAGCTTAACTCCCAGCAGCTCTGACACAGCAGGATCTCAGGAGGTTTTTCACACCAGGATTTCAGGATTCAAGAGGCAACTTGAGGCCAGCACCTGGGCACTTAGGCATGAAATCTGCAGACACCACCAAGGTCCCCACAGGACTCTCCACAGAATCTTAGAACCTCTGATGAATTGAACACAACTTCTGCTCCAATCCAATCTCGAAGGACCTGAGACAGCATTAAGGAGGGAAGCAGAAAACCCGGCCTGACCAGAGTCACAAATCCCTTCCACTAGCACTGGGGCAACATGGGCTCGGAGTCTACGGACACCCCCAAGGTCCCCAGAGAACTTTCCATGGGATCTTAGGCCCTCTGGTGAGTGGAACACAACTTCTGCTAGGAGGCAGATTTGAACACCACATATCTGGGCACCTTCCCTGCAAGAGGAGAGCATGCCTACAGAGAGTACTCTGACGACTGAAACTCAGGAGAGAGCTAGACACCCAGGTTTTCTGATAGAGGCTAACATAATAACCTGAGGAACAAGCTCTAACCAGAGACAGCTATAACAACTCACTCCAGAAATTACCAGATGGAAAAAGGCAAACATAAGAATTTTTTAACAGAAACCAAGACCACTCACCATCATCAGCACGCAGTACTCCCACCCCACCCAATCCTGGGCACCCCAACAAACCCAAAAAGATAGACCGGGATTTAAAAGCATATCTCATGATGATGGTAGAGGACATCAAGAAGGACTTTAATAACTCACTTAAAGATATATAGAAGAACACTGCTAAACAGGATGAAGACCAAAAAAAAAAAATCCCTTAAAAAATTGCAGTACAACACGACCAAACAGGTGATGGAATAAATAACATCATCCAAGACCTTAAAAGAGAAGTAGACACAATTAAAAAAAAAAAAAAAACCCAAAGTGAGGCAACGCTGAAGATAGAAACCCTAGGAAAGAAATCTGGAACCATAGACTCGAGCATCAGCAAAGTAATACAAGATATGGAAGAGAGAATCTCAGGTGCAGAAGATTCCATAGAGAACATTGGCACAACAATAAAAGAAAATACAAAATGCAAAAAGATCCTAACTCAAAACATCCAGGAAATCCAGGACACAATGAGAAGACAAAAACTATGGATAATAGGAGTAGATGAGAATGAAGATTTTCAACTTAAAGGGCCAGCAAATATCTTCAACAAAATTATAGAAGAAAACTTACCAAACCTAAAGAAAGACATGCCCATGAACATACAAGAAGCCTACAAAACTACAAATAGACTGGACCAGAAAAGAAATTCCTCTTGACCCATAATAATCAAAACAAAAAATAAAGAGAGAATATTAAAAGCAGTAAGGGAAAAAGGTCAAGTAACATATAAAGGCAGGCCTATCAGAAAAACACCAGACTTTTCACCAGAGACTATGAAAGCCAGACGATCCTGAACAGATGTTATACAGACACTAAGAGAACACAAATGCCAGCCTAGGATACTATAACTAGCAAAACACTCAATTACCATTGATGGAGAAACCAAAGTATTCCATGACAAAACTAAATTCACACATTATCTTTCCACCAGTCCAGCCCTTCAAAGGATAATAACAGGAAAAAACAAAACTAATAAACAAACAAAACAAAACAAAACAATACAAGAACAGAAACCACGCCCTAGAAAAACCAACAAAGTAATTCTTCAACTAACCAAAAAAAAAAAGGCAGACACAAGAACAGAATGCCAACTCTAACAACAAAAATAATAGGAAGCAACAATTACTTTTCCTTAATGTCTCTTAATATCACTGGACCCAATTCCCCAATAAAGAGACATAGACTAACAGACTGGCTATAAAATCAGGACACAATATTTTGCTGTTTAGAGGAAACCCATCTCAGGGAAAAAGACAAACAATACCTCAGAGTGAAAGTCTGGAAAACAATTTTCCAAGCAAATGGTCTGAAGAAACAAGTTGGAGTAAACATTCTAATATCGAATAAAATCAACTTCCAACCCAAAGTTATCATAAATGACAAGGTGGGACACTTCATACTCATCAAAGGAAAAATTCTCCTAGAGGAACCCTCAATTCTGAATATCTATGCTCAAATACAAGGGCAGTCAAATTCATTAAATAAACTTTAGTAAAGCTCAAAGCACACATTGCATAGTGTGAGACTTCAACACACTTTCATCAATAGACAGATTGTGGAAACAGAAACTAAACAGGGACACAATGAAACTTACAGAAGCTATAAAACTGTGGAAACAGAAACTAAACAGGGACACAATGAAACTTACATAAGCTATGAAACAAATAAACTTAACAGATATTTACAGAAGATTGTATCCTAAAACAGAAGGATATACCTTCTTCTCAGCACCTCATGGTATCTTCTCCAAAACTGACCATATAATTTGTCACAAAACAGTATTCAACAGATACAAAAATATTGCAATTGCCCAATTGCATTCTATCAGACCACCATGGACTATGCATGTTCTTCAATAACAACATTAATAAAGGAAAGCCAACATTCATGTGGAAACAGAACAACATTCTTCTCAATGATACCTTGGTCAAAGAAGGAATAGAGAAAGAAATACAAGACTTTTTAGAGTTTAATGAAAATGAAGCCACAACATACCCAAACTTCTGGGACACAATGAAATCATATCTAAGAGGGAAACTCATAGCTCTGAGTGCCTCAAAAAGAAACTAGAGAGGGCACACACTAGTAGTTTACAACACACCTAAAAGTTCCAAGACAAAAGGAAGCAAATTCACCCAAGAGGAGCAGAAGGCAGGAAATAATTGAACT
Source organism: Mus caroli (assembly GCF_978045245.1). Classification (NCBI taxonomy): domain Eukaryota; kingdom Metazoa; phylum Chordata; class Mammalia; order Rodentia; family Muridae; genus Mus; species Mus caroli. The sequence continues at coordinate 10,822,948 of NW_028227277.1, forward strand.
CAGGGGTGAAATCAACCAAGTGGAAACAAGAAATATTCAAAGAATCAATCAAACGAGGATCTGGTTCTTTGAGAAAATCAACAAGATAGATAAACACTTAGCCAGACTCACTAGAGGGGACATGGACAGCATCCTAATTAACAAAATCAGAAATGAAAAGGGAGACATAACAACAGATCCTTAAGAAATCCAATACTCCATCAGATCCTTCTACAAAAGGTTATACTCTGGAAAACATGGACAAAAATGGACAAATTTCTAGACAGATAGCAGGTACCAAAGTTAAACCAGAATCAAGTTAATGATCTAAACAATCCCATATCCCCTAAAGGAATAGAAGCAGTCATTATTAGTCTCCCAACCAAAAATAGCCCAGGACCAGATGGGTTTTGTGGAGAGTTCTATCAGACCTTTAAAGACGATCTAATTCCAGTTCTTCACTAACAATTCCACAAATTAGAAGCAGAATGTACTCTACCCAACTCAATCTGTGAAGCCAAAATTACTTTGCTACCTAAACCACAGAAATATCTAACAAAGATGGATTACTTAAGACCAATTTCTCTTATGAATATCGATGCAAAAATATTCAATAAAATTCTTGCTAACTGATTCCAAGAACACATAAGAATAATAATCCATTATGACCAAGTAGGTTTAATTTCAGGGATGCAGGGATGGTTTAATATATGTAAATCCATCAATGTAACCCATTATATAAACAAACTCAAAGACAAAAACCACAGGATCATCTGCTTAGATGCGGAGAAAGCATTGACAAAATCCAACACCGATTCATGTTAATAGTCTTGGAAAGATTAGGAATTCAAGGCCCAAACCAAAAAATGATAAAAGCAATCTACAGAAAACCAGTAGCCAACGTCAAAATAAATGGTGAAAAGCTGGAAGCAAACCCACTAAAATCAGAGACTAGACAAGGCTGCCCACTTTCTTCCGTCCTATTCAATATTGTACTTGACATCTTAGCCAGAGCAGTTCGACAACAAAAGGAAATCAAGGGGACACAAATTGGCAAGGAAGAAGTCAAAATATCTATTTTTGCAGAGGATATGATGGTATATATAAGTGACCCTAAAAATTATACCAGACAACTCCTAAACATGATAAACAGCTTCGGTGAAGTAGCTGGATATAAAATTAACTCAAACAAGTCAATGGCCTTTCTCTACACAAAGAATAAACAGGCTGAGAAAGGAATTAGGTAACAACACCCTTCTCAATAGTCACAAATAATAAAAAATACCTTGGCGTGACTCTAACTTCTGGGATCAAATTAAATGGAGAGAAACTTGATGCAATCCCACTAAAATAAGACAAGACAGGACTAGACAAGGATTCTCAGTCTCTCCCTACTTGTTCACTATAGTACTAGAAGTTCTACCCAGAGCAAATAGACAACAAGAGACGTCAAAGGAATAAAAAATTGGAAAGGAAGAAGTCAAAATATCACTATTAGCAGATGATAAAATAGTATATTTAATTGACCCCAAAAATTCCACCAGGAAACCTGTAAAACTTAAAAACAACTTCATCAAAGTGGATAGATATACAATTAACTGAAACAAATCAGTAGCTTTCCTCTACTCAAAGGATAAACAGGCTGAAAAGAAATTATGGAAACAACACCCTTCAAAAGTCACGAATTATAATACCTTGGTGTGACTCAAACCAAGCAAGTGAAAGATCTCCATGACAAGAACTTCAATTCTCTGAAGAAAGAAATTACAAATCTCAGAAGATGGAAAGATCTCCCATGCTTCATAGATTGGTGACCCGATTAATTTAGTAAAAGTGGATGTCTTGCCAAAAGCAATCTACAGATGCACTCTCCATCAAAATTCAAATTCAATTCTTCATAGCGATAGAAACAGCAATATACAAAATCATTCGGAATATCAAAACCCCAGAATATCGAAAAACAGTTATCAACAATAAAAGAAATTCAGGGGGAATCATCCGTGACCTCAATCTGTATTATACAAAAATAGTGATTAAAAAAAAAGTGTATGGTAATGGTACAGAGACAATGGCTTTATGAAATTCACAGGCAAATGGATGGATCTAAATTATATCATCCTATATGAGGTAACAAAACCCCAAAGTAAAAAACATGGTATGCACTCACTGATAATTGGGTATTAGCCTAAAATCTCAGAATACCCAAAATGTAATTCACAGTCCACATGAAGCTCAAGTAGAAGGAAGACAAAAGTGAGGGTGTTTCAGGCCTTAGAATGGGGAACAAAATACTACTGGGAGGAAATATTGAGACAAAGTTCAGGGCACAGACTGAAGGAATGACCATGCAGAATCTGCCCAACCTGTGGAACCATCCCAAAAACAGACCGAGTACAGACACCAGACCCAGTCACCATTGTAGATACCAACAAGTACTTGCTGACAGTAGCCTAATAAGGCTGTCTCCTGAGAGGCTCTGCCAGAGCTTGGTAGGAACAGAGACTGAATCTCACAGCCAGCAATCAGACTGATCATGGGGTTCCCAGTGGAGGAGTTAGAGGAAGGACTGAAGGAGCTGAAGGGGTTTGCAACCTTATAGGAAAAATATCAATATGAACCAAACAGACCATCCAGGGTCTGCCCAACATATGGATCCATCCCATACACAGACAGCAGACACATTCACTATTGTCGATACCATGTGCTTGCTGACAGGAGCTGAATATGACTGTCTTCTAAGAGGCACTGCCAGAGCTTGGCAAGAACAGAGGGTGATGGTCGCAGCCTGATCATGGGGTCCGCAGTGGAGGGGATGAGGAAAGACTGAAGGAGCTGAATGGGTTTGCAACCTTACAGTAAGAACATCAATATGAAACAAGTAACCCCCCAGAGCACCCAGGGACTAAGCCACCAAACAAAGAGGGGGACCCATGATTCCAGCTATATATATATTAGAGGATGGCATTGTCAGACATCAGTGAGAGAAGAGGTCCTTGGTCCTGTGATCCTGTGAAGGCTGTATGCCCCAGTGCAGGCAACTGCCACAGTAGAAATGTGGGAGTGGGTGGTTGGGAGAACATGCTCATAGAAGCACAGGGAGGGTCGAATAGAATAGAAACTTTCTGGGGTGAAATCAGGAAAAGGCTAATATTTGAAATGTAAATAAACACAGACACACACAGACACAAACACACACACACACACACACACAAACAAAATTATGGCTTTAACTGTGACTTCAAGTAGGTTTATATGTAATCTCAGGATGATATAAATTTTGGTACCATTCCTGCTAAGTTTTTGATAAATTAGAGTAAATGTCTCTGCATCTCAGTCTCCAAATGAAATCATGGTTGCTTTTATCACAACCAAGCTCCTCAATCTTTTTCATCACAATACAAACCTAAAGCAGATCTAAAATATAAAGTTCTTCCTGGTTGGACAATTATTTTACTGCTACAGCAAGAAGTACTGGTTTCAAACTTCAACAATGAAAAAAAAAAGGATAAAAATATTAAATATAAAAAAATAAAATATACATGTTTCCTCAGGTCCAGGTACATTTGTAAGGATGAGGACTTTCGGTTCAAGGCCAGTCCAAGCTGCAATTGAGATTTCAGACAATCCTGAGATATAGAGTTACAGCTTACTTCCCTAAACCAAAACAACATATAAATAAAGACTGCCTGACCTAAATTATGTCTGAAGTCCCAGTACTTCTGAGGCTGAGAGCAGCCTCTGTATTTTGAGGCAGTTTGGAGACTATATATAGAAATTTCAGCAATCTGGCTTTTTAACAAGAGGTAGAAGAAAATGAAGACTGGTCTTTAGTTTATTTATAATGAATTCCTGTTGGGCAGCAGCAGCAAAAAGAAGGTTTTAGTCTGTTGGTGCCACTAACTGACATCCAGTTTACTCACACCTCACATCTCCAGGCCCCAAGAAGACTTTCAGGGTCTGAAATACCCTGGCATTCCTGCTTTCTGCTAGGAGCTATTCTGTTCAAACTCCTGCCCTTAGTGATTTTCTCTGTTTTTCTCAGCAGATGCCAATGGGAAAGTCAATTGTGAACTTGGAAGCAGTACCTTCCTGAGTCCAGTGAGAGTCACCTCCTCTCCTTACTCCTGAAGTAACATGTCCATCCTTCCACCTTCATCCCAACACAGACCTCCAGCTCTAACAGGATTAACCATCTTTCAACAGACAATTGACTACCTCCACTGAGACTTCTCCCTACCGTGCTTCCTCATGCACATTTCTTCCTCAAGAACTGGGCTTCATGACCACTACAAAGCATACTGGGTAACAGGGATTGGATAGCAGGAAATCAATCTCAGCAAAGCCCCTTGCTGATTGGCCGTGTTTTCACATGTGTACTAAGGGCGAGTTAGGCTCTATCACTCATCTGTCATCCAAGCAGCAAAAGGGAGGTAGTATTTTAGCTGCTACTAATACCCAGAGGCTTTCCATTTTCCAAGTTTGCAATACTAACTTGAAAGTTAAAATAAATGAACCCCTAAAAAGACTCTCCTACTTTTTTTTTTTCAGATGAAGGGCCTCTTGATTGTAATTTAAATTGTTTTATTTTTTATGTAATGTGTTTTTGCGTGTTTGTATTTATACAACCTGCATGTATGTTGTTCATAGAAACTAGAAGAGAATTCCAAAACCCCTGGATATAGAATTAAAAATGGTTGTGAGCCATTATGTGGGTTCTAGGAACTAAAACTTGGTTCTGTCCAAGAACAACAAGTGCTCTTAATTTCTAAGCCATCTTTCCATCCCTGTCCTTTGCATGTTTTAAGGTGTGCTGGATCATGTCTCTCGATAGATGTTCATTTTTACTATGCAGGAGAGATCATAAAATTATGACACTTTCTTAATATTATCTATTTCAAGAAATAGAAAAAAACACCATAATTTTACTAGATTGTGTAAATCTTAAAAAGAGTTTTGGCAAAAAAATGATTGTGTATATATTTCAGTATGAGTGTGCACAAGAAGGCCACAAATAGACATCTACTGCATTCTAATCATATTCCAACTTACTTTTATTTTATTTTTTTTATTCAAGACAGGGTTTCTCTGTATAGCCTTGGTTGTCCTGGAACTCACCCTGTATACCAAGCTGGCCTCAAACTCAGAAATCTCTCTGCCTCTGCCTCCCAATTGCTGGAATTAAGGCATGTGACATCACTAGCTGACCAAACTTAAAACTTGAGACATGGTCTCTCAGAATCTGCAGCTCACCAATGCCACTAGCCTTGCTAGCCAGCAAGGTGTCTCCACCTACTCAACACTGGGTTGCAGCCTGCATTTTTTAAGTGGATTCTATGTCCCCACCTTAACTCCATATACTTTCAAGGCAAGCGCTTTACCAAAACAGCTTGTAGCCACTCACTTCTTTTTTTCTCTCTCTCTCTCTAATCATGCCTACGTTTAGGCTCCTAAAATGCTTTTTTTTTTTTTTTTTTTTTGGTTTTTCGAGACAGGGTTTCTCTGTGTAGTCCTGGCTGTCCTGGAACTCACTCTGTAGACCAGGCTGGCCTCGAACTCAGAAATCCGCCTGCCTCTGCCTCCCAAGTGCTGGGATTAAAGGCGTGCGCCACCACGCCCGGCCCTAAAATGCTTAATGCTTAATGCTGGTTTTGCTCGTTTCCTTACAACAAGAAATTGGGTTTCTTGCTCACTTTACAATCTGAAGTTGATTTGGAAAACTGCACAAACTAACATTTCATTTGAGAGGCTTATTGCAGAGTTTTGTTTGTTTGTTAGTTTTTTTGTTAATTTGGTGGGTTGGTTGGGTTTTGTTTTGTTTTTGTTTTTTTTCTTTTTTGTTTTGCCCACTGAAGATGAAACTCATAACTTTTACATGGTATTTTACCACTGAACTACATCTTCAGCTAATCATTCATTCTGAATGTTGGTTGAGAAGTCATCTCATATGGGTTTTAAAGAGAACTACAATTACTGTGAAATCTAAAATTATCCCCTATGGTATAGGGGTTATAGAGATCTGATTCCCTCTTCTGACCTCTTCAAAAACCAGTCAAAAACCTCCAAAAACACATACCTCCAGATTTATCCAACATACTGTCTAGTTCACCTCTGTTAAGAAAGGAATATAAAAATTAATGTAAGAAATATCGTGAACTGGTAGGACATTTTTCTTCCCCACAGAAAACTTTAAACAGAACCTTCTTTTAATTATTTATAATAAATATATGTTTGGTTCGGAACAAATGACATATACATATAAAATACATGGTGGACTACCAAAGTGAACTTGTATGATTTACTTTTTACAATTCATACATTTACACCCCAGAGTAGTTTATTCATACCTCTACGACTCTTGCTGAGACCCTTCTTCTTCCCAGATGGCCCCCCTCTTATTCTTTTCATGTTTTTCCTTTTCTTTTTGTGTATATCTGGGAAGATCTCATGCAGGTGGTCCTACTGTATGAGTTGCTATGTGTTTGTGATCACAATCTCTCAAGGACCTCAATCTGGGCTTGAACACACCATATAGCAGTGTCTGACTTTGAATTGTTCATCTTCCTGAATCTACTTCTCCAGTGAAGGGATCACAAACACTACTTATGAAGTACTCTATTGAACTCTATTGAAATACTCTATTGAAAATTTTACCCCATATCTCCATCTTTTTTTACGTGAGTTGATATATTCTCATCTTTGTCAAATGCTGGGCTCTTCTTTACTGTATTGACAAGAGAAAATAGAAACATTTGAATGGATGCTATATAAGTAATAGTTAATAAAGTACTAAAGATTTGAATTTCTCTCAAGATACTGCCCATGTGAGTTTTTGAAAGAGATTTTAGAAAGGAAATAATTACATCGATGAAATCCAGGACACAAAGAGATGACGAAACTTAAGGATAATAGGTATCGATGAAAAGTAATTTTTACCAAACTATAGGGACAGTGAGTATATTCAACAAAATTATAGAAGAAAATTTCCCTAACCTAAAAAAAGAGTTTCCCGTGAATATACAAGAAGCCTACGAAACTCCAAATAGTTTATACCAGAAGAGAAATTTCAGCCATCAAATAATAATCCAAACATCAAATGCAAAAAAAAAAAAAAAAAAAAAAAGGAAAAGAAAAAAAGAACAGTTTCTTTAAAGAAAGAAAGAATATTAAAAGCAATATGGGAAATTTCAAGTAACTTATAAAGGAAGACTTATCAGACCTATACCTAACATAACCTCTGAGACTATGAAAGCCATAAGATCCTGGGCATATATCATACAGAAATGCCAGCCAAGGCTATAATACACAGCAAAAATATCTTACCATAGTTTGAGAAAAGAAGGTATTCCATGAGTAGGGCCACAAGCCTCTCCGGTCAGAAAAGCGCCGGTGTAGCTAGGGCGCAGGATCTGCTGACACTCGCCAACTACCCACAACACCCGCCACAGGATCTTAAGACTTCTGGTGAGTGGAACACAGCTTCTGCTCCAATCCAATTGCGCGTGGGACTTGAGACTGCATTAGTTAGGGAAGCAGAAAACCGGCCTGAGTAGGACCACAGGCCTCATCCGGCCGGACCAGAACCGGGATAGCTAGAGCGCAGGGTCGGCTGACACCCGCAAGCTACCCACGACCCCCGCCACAGGATTTTGAGACTGCTGGTGAGTGGAACACTGTGGAAAGCCGTGCAGCGAGCAATCGTTTTAGAGAGCCGTGCACGTGCTGCGTGCAATCACCATTATAAGATGGCGCTGGCCTCCGCTGTGACTAACTAGTAAACAAGCCTTGTGCTCAAGTGCGAGAGTGAACTCACTCCTAGTCACTGCCCATTCTCGGGGTGTAATAGTGGTGTGATGAGCGAGCAAGGAATCAAGAGCTGTCACGCCACATCAGGTGCTGAAACGTCATGGCTGAGTGCTATATAAGGGACTCCATTTTCTGGGGTCGGGATCTTCCTGAGAAGTAAGCAATAAAGCTTTGCTGCAGAAGATTCCGGTTGTCCTGAGTGTGTTCTTGCCGGCGGGGACAAAAGCTTGGGATACTTGGCGCCAAAGACCCGGGGACTTTATACCATCACACCGGCGCAAGGAAGATCCCTCATTTGCGGGGCGGAACCAGAACTGCGGGACACTACAGCTCTGCAAGGTAAGTATAGTCTTGAAATTTCTCCAGAGTTAGATACCCTTTTGATTGTTTGCATGGCGATTGCACTTTCCCTTTTGGTTTCGTTTTGCTTCCACCGCTGGAACTGCTGACAGGTTCCCAGTCGCAGTCAGGCTTGGACAGCACCTGGACAGTGCCTGGACAGCCATTAGTTTCAGTCACGGTCAGGACTGGATAGCGGCAGTATGGGAATTTCTCACTCTGTAGTAGTGGCGTTAAGGTCGGTCTTGAAGCAGTGTGGCCTAAAAATCGCCACTAAGAGTATAGAGGCATTTGTCAGGGAGGTAGACCGTGTGGCACCATGGTATGCTTGCTCAGGTTCGTTAACTATCACCTCTTGGGACAAACTGAAAGGAGATCTAGTTAGGGAACAGCAGAACGGCAAACTTAAAGCAGGGATCATGCCGTTATGGAAATTGGTCAGGTCGTGCTTAACAGATGAGGATTGTGAGCAAATGGTAGAAGCAGGGCAGAAGATTTTGGAAGAAATTCAAGACAGTCTATCAGAGGCAGAGTGGGGAGAGAGATTGAAAGTTGGGATGAAACAAGGTGCACCGAAGAATTTAGGCCTTTCCACGGGCCTTGAGCCCGAGGAAAAGAGATATAAAGGAAAGAATGCCTTGGGAGAGATTAGAAAAAGGGATGGAAAGGGAGAGAAGAAGAGAGAAAGAACTGGAGAGGCACATAAGGAAAGGAGCCTCTACCCGCCATTAGATGAGTTTAAGGCACTAGCTGTCAGTAGCTCAGAATTGGATAAGGAACTTAGCTCCTCTGAGGAGACAGACTTAGAGGAAGAAAGATACCAGCAAGATGAAAGACGAGCTAATCAGTCACAGAATAACATAAAGAAAGCAAAAGTAGCTAGAGACAAATGTCAAATCACTATGCGATCTTCAGATCCGCAACCTCTGGGTCCTAGTACACCTCCGCCCTACGTGCAGAGGTATCAATCAGACTCATTCATATCAAAAGAGGAACAGAGAATAGTGCAGCAAGCATTCCCAGTCTTTGAAGGCGCAGAGGGCGGATGCGTTCATGCCCCAGTGGAGTATATACAGATTAAAGAACTAGCAGAGTCAGTTCGTAACTATGGAGTCAATGCCAACTTTACTTTAGCCCAAGTCGAAAGGCTTGCGACTCTGGCAATGACGCCTGGCGATTGGATGACCATAGTAAAAGCCGCATCTCCTAACATGGGAATGTATTTAGAATGGAAAGCTTTGTGGCAAGACTCCTGCCAAGCACAGGCAAGGGCCAATGCCAATGTTGAAGGGGACCAAGGAACATGGACTTTTGAGTTGCTTACAGGTCAGGGACAACATGCTAATAACCAGACAAATTACCATTGGGGAGCTTATGCTCAGATCTCAGCTGCTGCAGTTAAGGCATGGAAGGCACTCTCTAAGAAGGGAGAGGCAAGTGGGCATTTGACCAAGATCACCCAGGGCGCACAGGAGTCATTCTCAGATTTTGTGGCTAGAATGACAGAAGCAGCAGGGAGAATTTTTGGGGATCCAGAGACAGCTATGCCTTTAATTGAACAGTTGATCTATGAACAGGCTACCCAGGAATGCAGGGCGGCTATTACACCTAGAAAGAGCAAGGGACTGCAGGCCTGGTTGAAGGTTTGCCGTGAGCTTGGAGGGCCACTCACTAATTCAGGTTTAGCAGCTGCCATTTTACAAGGGCAAAAACGCCCTGACATGGCTGAGCTCAAACTCTGCTATAATTGTGGCAAACCGGGACACTTAAAAAAGGACTGTAGAGCCCTTGTCAAAAGGAGAGCACCAGGACTGTGTACTAAGTGTGGAAAAGGATATCATTGGGCCAGAGATTGTCGTTCAGTCAGGGACATTCAAGGCAGGCCCCTGCAGCCAGGATTCCCTCAAGCAGTAGATAATGAGACCATTCCAAAAAACCAGTACAGGGCCCTCAGGTCTCAGGGCCCGAAAACATATGGGACCTTGACAGGCAAAAGGTGGACCCCACAGTCCGCAGGGCAACAGAAGGATCAGCTGGGTTGGACCTCCGTACCACCACCCGATTCATGCTAATGCCCCAAATGGGGGTACAGCCTATTCCTACTGACTATAAAGGACCTCTGCCATCCGGGAGTGTTGGCCTAATATTTGGCCGGGCCTCCCTTACCTTACAAGGTCTTATTGTTCACCCTGGAGTCGTAGATCAAGACTATGAAGGGGAACTTCAAGTTCTCTGTTCCTGTCCTAAGGGTGTCTTTTCTATTTCACAAGGGGATAGAATAGCTCAGTTAATAATTTTGCAAAGCCTACATGGCTGTTTTCCTTCTTCTGGTGTCCCTCGAGCTACCAGAGGGATTGGTTCTACTGGAAATGATTCTGCTTACTTAGTGATGCCTCTTGACTCCAGGCCATTCTTAGAATTAGTTATAGAAGGAAAACAATTTAAAGGGATTTTAGACACAGGAGCAGATAAAAGTATCCTTTCTTCCCAATGGTGGCCAAAAACTTGGCCCGTTACTCAGTCATCACGTTCTTTGCAAGGTTTAGGTTATCAGTCCTGTCCCACTATTAGTTCCCGTTCTTTGAGTTGGACAGCTCCTGAAGGTCAAACAGGACGATTCATTCCCTATGTTTTACCACTCCCAGTAAATCTCTGGGGGAGAGACATCTTACAGGCACTAGGACTGACCTTGACTAATGAATACTCGCCACAAGCTGTTCAAATAATGAAGAAAATGGGCTAAAAGAAGGAAGGGGATTAGGGAAAGGAGAGCAGGGTAAACTTGAACCTATCCCTCAAAAAGGTAATAACGGGAGACAAGGTTTGGGTTTTTTCTAGGGGCCGTTGAGGGCTCCATGCCCATGCCATGGCTTACAGAGGAAGTTGTATGGGTTCCTCAATGGCCTCTCTCCTCTGAAAAGTTAGAAGCAGCTACAAAACTAATTTCTAAATAGCTAAGCTTGGGTCATTTAGAGCCCTCTACCTCACCCTGGAATACACCTATTTTCGTAATTAAGAAAAAATCTGGCAAATGGCGCTTATTACATGATCTTAGAGCTATTAATGCACAAATGCGTCTATTTGGACCAGTTCAGCGAGGGCTACCATTGTTTTCTGCCTTACCCAAAAATTGGAAAATTATAATTATAGATATTAAAGATCGCTTTTTCTCTATACCTTTATGCCCTCAAGATAGGCAAAGATTTGCATTTACCATCCCAGCCATTAATCATTTAGAACCGGATCAAAGATACCAATGGAAGGTCCTAACTCAGGGGATGGCGAATAGTCCCACCATGTGTCAACTGTATGTGCAATTGGCACTTAAGTCAGTTAGAGAGCATTTTCCATCATTACAGGTGATAATTTATATGGATGACATTTTGATTTGCCATAAAAATTCACAGTTATTGCAGGATGCATACCCTATATTAATAAAAATGTTAGGGCAATGGGGATTGCAGGTGGCCACTAAAAAGGTGCAAGTTGCTTGAATGGGAGCCTTCCTAGGGTCACTCATTTATCCTGACAAAATTGTTCCTCAAAAATTAGAGATTCGCAAAGATCAACTACATACCTTGAATGATTTCCAAATATTGCTAGGAGATATTAATTCGCTAAGACCATTTTTGAAAATTCCATCAGCAGAATTAAAGCCCTTATTTGACATATTAGAGGGAGATACCCACATCTCCTCCCACAGAGCACTTACCCCAGCTGCATGTCAAGCTTTACAAACGATAGAAAAGGCCTTACAAGATGCTCAATTACAACGCATTGAGGAGTCAAAGTCATTTGAATTGTGCATATTAAAAACTGCACAGTTACCAACAGCTGTCTTATGGCAAAAAGGACCCTTATTGTGGGTCCATCCTAATGCTTCCCCTGCAAAAATTATTGAGTGGTATCCTAATGCAATTGCTCAACTTGCACTTAGGGGGATAAAAGCAGCTATTACTTATTTTGGGAAAGAACCTCATATGCTAATTGTACCTTATACTTCTGCTCAAGTTCAAACCCTGGCAGCAACAACTAACGATTGGGCAGTCTTGGTTGCCTCTTATTCAGGACAAATTGATAATCATTATCCAAAACATCCAATTTTACAATTTGCCTTAAGCCAAGCCATAGTGTTTCCAGTAATAACAGCCAAACACCCACTTCCGGATGGGGTAGTAGTGTATACAGATGGATCCAAATCTGGCATAGGTGCATATGTAGTAAATGGCCAAGTAACATCTAAACAATATAATGAGACATCACCCCAGGTTGTAGAGTGTTTGGTGGTTCTAGAGGTCCTTGAAACTTTTCCTGGACCGCCCAATATTGTATCTGATTCCTTATATGTGGTTAATGCAGTTAATACGCTTGAAGTTGCTGGCTTAATTAGACCCTCTAGCAAGCTTGCTCACGTTTTTCACCAAATTCAGTAAACCCAGTTACATAGAATTCATCTTGTGTGTATTACTCATGTTAGGGCTTATTCTGGCCTTCCTAGCCCTATGTCTCATGGAAATGACTTGACAGACAAAGCCACTAGAATAGTGGCTGCTGCTCTGTCTTCACAGGCTTTCATACACTCTTCCACGTGATGGCTGAAACATTATGCTGCCATTTCACTTTAACCAGGAAGGAAGCTCATGACATTGTCACCCAATGTCAAAACTGTTAATTTCTGCCTATTCCTCAGGTAGGGATAAACCACCGAGGCATCAGGCCATTACAGGTCTGGCAAAGGGATGTCACTCGTATTTCCTCCTTTGGAAGAAATCAATATTTACATATTTCCATTGACACCTGCTCTGGTGTTATGTTTGCTACAGCTTTAACAGGTGAGAAAGCCTCTCATGTTATATAGCACTGTTTAGAAGCATGGAGTGCTTGGTGCAAGCCCATAAACCTTAAAACTGATAATCTGCCAGGATATACCTCTGCTAAATTTCAGCAATTTTGTCATCAAATGGATATCACTCACCTGACTGGCCTTCCTTATAACCCTCAAGGACAAGGCATGGTGTAAGGTGCCCACCGTGCACTCAAGTCTTATTTTATAAAACAAAAGGGGGGAGTTAATGAGACTCTGCCCTCAGTGCCAAGAGTAGCTGTGTCCATGGCACTCTTTACAATTAATTTTTTGAATCTTGATGAGCAAGGTTGCTCTGCAGCCGATCGACATAGCTCAGACCCTGATAGACCAAAAGAAATGGTGAAATGGAAGGATGTGTTATCTGGTCTGTGGGAAGGCCCGGATCCTACTTTGTTAAGATCCAGGGGAGCTGTTTGTGTTTTTCAACAGTGTGAAGACAACCCATTTTGGCTTCAGGAATGACTCACCCGCAAGATAGTAATCAAGGATGGTGTGGAAGATGCTGACCTCCGGAGGACTGCTCCTGATCCTGACAATGCTGAACTTGTCTCAGGTTCCTAGTATGATGGGCAAACAGAGATGGGCCATTCTCTCGACTTTCCCTAAATCAATGCCAGTTCACCATGATGCTATAGTTTTTCCAAAATTCTTTACTACTAATAAAACATTAGATTTACCATATCTACCCTATGATCCCGCCCAAGCATCATTAGGAGAAAATCGCTCTTTATTAGAACAGGGTTCTTTATGTCATCAAATTAATGGACCAGGAAAATGTACAAACCTCACAGTCTGAGCCTTGGGGATGTTTAATGAGCACCAAGGAGGCTGGGTGAGCACAATCCAAGATAATTCCAAAGCAGATATAACTATTACATATCGGACCTTAGGGCAGGAGGCAATTTGGGCCAATGGTACATTTCCACCACATAACTTTTCAGACAAAGAATGTCCTCTACAACCAAAAAAACCCTACATTATAGATTGGAAGATGAAGGGCTGATCTTGCCTTGGTCTGATTGTCAATCCTCCATCACTTGTTAGGCAGACCAGAGTAAAATCTTTTCCTAATCTCCCAACATGTTGGCTGACCCAGAGAATGAATTTATTATGAAAAAGGGATTTTTCATACAGGACTTTACAATGCATCCCTTTCATAGTGGGTGCTTTGTGGAGTCAATGGCAGTTGTACAGATCTCAATCCTTTGATCTTTATCCAGGGAGGAGGAGTTGGAAAGGCTTCTTTTACTGGCATCTCCAGATTTACTCAGTATTGGGGAATACATTGACTCCCTGGACTCTTATGGGTAAACTAATACCAGCGTAGAGATCACTGGGTTCAAAAAAACTTTCGTAAACCAGATTAATTACCCGCCTATGCCAGTCTGTATTTACTCCACTTTCTTGTTTATTCTTTCAAATGATTCATTTGAAGTCTGTTTCAATCATTCTTGTTGGATTTCTCAATGCTGGGATGTAACAAAGGACACCCGTGCCATGGTGGCATTCATCCCTTGTTGGATCCTTGTTCCGGTGGAAACACCCTCCACTATATCCCTGTTTCGACAAAAAAAGAGTTTTGGGCATTACTGCTGCCATAATCATAGCAATTTCAGCCAGTGCAGTTGCTGCTACAGCTGCAGGGTACACTATGGCTAGTATGGTTCAGTCAGGCACAAAATTAAATTTCAGCAGATCTGACTGATGCCATAACTCTCCTAACTTCTGCTAGTACCAAGTTAAAGGGAGGGCTGATAAATTTGAATCAGTGCCTTGACCTGGCATAGGAACTGATAGGCGTCCTGTACCAGATGGTCCAGTTGGGTTGTGAACGAAAGTTGAATGCTCTGTGTATTACCAGGGTCCAATATGAAAATTTTACTCATTCAGCTAATCTGTCTTGACAGCTTTCCTTATATCTTGCAGGAAATTCGTCTGAGGGATTCGATGAGAGTCTTGAGGCCCTGAGGGTGGCAGTTTTAAACATCAACTCAATGCGAGTGGACCTGTCATTGACAGAGGGCCTCTCCTCCTGGATTTCATCTGCATTTTCTTATTTTAAGGAATGGTTAGGGGTAGGCTTATTTGGTGTTGCCACCTGCTGTGGACATGTGTTCATGCTCTGGTTTACAAGCTTAGAACTCAACAAACAAATGACAAGGTTGTGATAGCTCAAGCACTTGCTGCCATTGAGCAAGGGGCCTCCCCCGAAATCTGGCAATCTATGCTCAAGAATTAGTTGACACTGGTGGCTGACCTCTTTTGTAGAGTTTGCCCTAGGTCATTTAGTAGTTAGTGTCACATAGCACTGCAATATCCAGGGACGGGCAACTTTCCTCATGCACAGATCAACCTAAGACATGGGGCCCAGTTGAGATAGCGTTACCCTATGATGGGAAAGGCTGTGACATTAGAGGAACGACCTAAGACTGGAGCCACAGCAGATGGGCATCATTACACAGACCTAGTCCAGGCTCATTTTAATAAAATAAAAAGGGGAAGACGTGGGGAACCGTGCTGCTAGCAATCGCCATTATAAGATTGTGCTGGTCTCCGCTGTGCCTAATTAGTAAACAAGCCTTGTGCGCAAGGGCAAGAGTGAACTCATGCCTAGTCACTGCCTATCTCGAGGCCTAATAATGGGGTGCTGGGAAAGCAACGAATCAGGAGGTGACAGGCCACATCAGGTGATGAAACGCCATGGCTGAGGGCTATATAAGCAATGCCATTTTACCGGGTCAGGGACTTACCTCCTGAAAAAGCAATAAAGCTTTTTGCTGCAGAAGAATACGTGTCCGAGTTTGTTCTTGCTGGCGAGAACAATAGCTCGGACATTCTTTCTTTCTTTCTTTTATTCTTTCTTTCTTTCTTTCTTTCTTTCTTTCTTTCTTTCTTTCTTTCTTTCTTTCTTTCTTTCTTTCTTTCTTTCTTTCTTTCTTCTTTCTTTCCTTCCTTCCTTCCTTCCTTCCTTCCTTCCTTCCTTCCTTCCTTCCTTCCTTCCTTCCTTCCTTCCTACCTTCCTTCCTTCCTCCTTCCTTCCTTCCTTCCTTCCTTCCTTCCTTCCTTCCTTCCTTCTTTTCTTCTTTTTTCTTTCTGTCTTTCTTTCTTTCTTGTTTTGTTTTTTTTTTTAAGTTTTTTTGATTTTTTGGACAATGGGTTCTCTTTGTATCCCTGCCAATACTGGACATGCCTCTGTAGAACATGCTGGCCTTGAACTAAGAAATCCAATACTTCTTCCTCTCAAGTGCTGGGATTTAAGGCATAGACCACCACTGCCTGGCAACCCTGAAACACTTAAACTCTCGAATTAACACTTAAAATTATATAAAAATAATGAAAAGAAAAGAAAAGATAACTCAAAAATACAAACAAACAAACAAAAGAAACCTTGAAGAAAAAAGATAAAACCTAAAAAAATACTTAATAAAACACCCCAAATCCAAAAACACCCTAAAATCATTAAAAAAAGAAGAAACACTAAAAATGCACTAAAAACTCGAAAACAAAAAAAAGTCTAAAACAGTTTAATAAATCCCTACAAAAGCCTTAACAAAAACACTAAAACTATAAATAAATAATAATAATAATAATAATAATAATAATAATTGAACACAAATTGAACTTAAAACTCTTTTTTTGTTTCTTTGTTTGTTTTATTTTGTTTAGTTTTGTTTTAAGAAACTGGGTTTCTCTGTTTATCTCTGGCTGTCCTAAAGCACCATCTGTAGACCATGCTGGCCTCGAAATCTAAAGTCCACCTAACTGTGCCTCCCAAGTGTTGGGATTTATTGCATGGGACACCACTACCTGGTAACCCTAAAGTTCTTAACTCTAAAAATAAATCCTTAATATTAAAATGATAATAATAATAGCCAAAAACTCTAAAAATAAATAAATAAGTAAATAAATAAATAAACAACTAAACAAATAAGTATATAAATACAAATAAAAGATAAATCTTAAAAAATTTTTGAAAAAAATCCCCCAAATTCTAAAACATTATAAAATTCTAAAACAAAACAAAACAAACAAACAAAAAACAAAACAAAAAAACACTAAAAATACACTAACATACTGAAAACTAAAATTAAACTCTAAAACACTCTTTTAAAAGTTCCTACAAAACCATTTACAAAAACACTAAAAGTCTAAAAAATATTTAAAGCAACCCAAAAATAATCTTATAACTTTTTTGTTTTTTTCCTTTTATGTGTTTTGTTTGTTGGTTTATATTTTTGAGTTTTTAGAGACTGGGTTTCTCTGGCTGATCAAGAACTCACCCTGTAGACCATGCTGGTCTTGAACTCAAAAATCCACCTAACTGTTTCTATAAGGTGCTGGGATTTAAGGCATAGGCCACACTGCCTGGAAACCGTGAAACTCTTAAACCCCAAAAGTAAAACTTTAAAATTAAAAAAGAAGTACCCAAGAACACACACACAGACAAACATACAAAAAAGAAAAAAAAAATAGAAAACCCATAAAGAATATCAAAAACAAACAAACAAGCAAAAATTCTAAAATCCTTTTTAAAAAACAGTAAACATACACTAAAACCCTGAAAACCAAAAAAACTCTAAAACAATCATCAAAAGTCCAAATACCCTTATAAAAACCTTAAATTCTAAAAAATAAAAAAATAATAAAAAAAAGTACACAGAAAGCCTAAAATGTCCATAAAGTCTTTATCTTTTCTTTCTTTCTTTTTCTCTCTCTTACTTTCTTTCTTTCTTTCTTTCTTTCTTTCTTTCTTTCTTTCTTTCTTTCTTTCTTTCTTTCTTTCTTTCTCTCTCTCTCTCTCTTTCTTTCTTTCTTTCTTTCTTTGAGTTTTTGTTTTTTTTTTCTTTTGTTTTGTTTTTTGTTACTGAGTTTCACTCTTATAAAAACCCTACAAAACCCTTTAAAAAACTATTATATATATATATATATATATGTATATATATAACAATTTATATATATAAATATATATAATTATAATAAATATGTATATAAATATATAATTATAATAAATAATAACAATGTATATATATATAACAATTATATATATATATATCCCAAAATGTTCCTTAAACTATTTTTTTTTTGGTTTGATTTATTTTGTTTTTGAAGACTTGGTTTCTCTCTTTAGCCCTGGCTATCCTGGAACTCACTCTGGAAACCAGGCTAGCCTTGAACTTAAAAGCCCACCTGCCTTTGCCTCCCTAGGACTGGAAATTTATTGCATGGACCACCACTGTCTGGCAAAACTTAAATACTATACCCCAAATGTAAGAACGTAAGATTTTTTTCAGAAACACACACACACACACACAAACCTAAAAAAAAAAAAGGTAA
>NW_028227277.1:10856808-11001808 GCF_978045245.1 Mus caroli
TTATGACTATTGCAGTCACTATAGAATTTAGTGTAGAGTGTTTTCCAAAAGCTAGAAATCAATCTAATGCAGGATCCAATGAGGCTACATTCTTTATCCATTTAAATGTTATTGAAAAGGAAAAATGCATTCTCTGTAGATTGAATTCTATGAGTATATATATAATCTGTTGGATGTGATCTTGATCATTCTCAGTGCAATATATGTCTATGTCAGTTTTATATGTCACTCAAGTTTGTTCTTGAATATGCATATCTCCAGATATTTGTTGCAAACAGTTGATCTTCGCAACTGCATATAAATATCTGGGAATTTTCATTTTATAAGAAGTGGGTACTATGTCAGATTTTTATTAAATCAATTCAGTCTTGTAGGTTAGTATATGTATATCACAAACAAGCTTCTATTTAAGCCATGCTATGTAACCTCCACCCCCCATCAGGCTGAAACCTATTTGCTCAGGTTTCACTATTTACGTCTGTGAGGAGCCTGCAACTCTATTGTTCTGCCACACCCATTGCCACTTACTCTTCTGGAGCCATACATGTGGTCACTCTGCATATGTAATATGGACAATCATAGAAGGAAACTTTATTGAACATAGCCACATTGGAAGGAAGAACATAGTCCAATAATATCCAAATATACCATCTGATCAACTTGATTTTCTAGGCAAATGATTATATTTAAGTAGATGGTTAGAGATATACACAACTATGCAGTCTTGTTTTAAGTGTGGCCCCACCTATTTTTGACTCACCTTTATCTTGGTTTCAAGGTAGACCAGTTGTCAAAACTAATCAAACCACATTCAAAGGGGAAGAATGTACCTCTAGTTGGCCCAGATCTTCAGTTTTTACTTCTCTCATCTTGGTTTTCCTAGCAGAATTCCAGCTCCTTAGACCATTGTGGCATTGCTTGGAAGCCAAAGGAAGGTAAATGGGACAATGTTTCCATACTTGGCTAGTTATAGAGTGATGTCAGAACCAGTCCACTCATCAATCCTTCAGAAGCTCATCAGCTTTTGTACGGGAACATTTTAAATAAATAATAAATGGGCTTTTTTTTTTTTTTTTTTTTTTTTTTTTGGTTTTTCGAGACAGGGTTTCTCTGTGTAGCCCTGGCTGTCCTGGCACTCACTTTGTAGACCAGGCTGGCCTCGAACTCAGAAATCCGCCTGCCTCTGCCTCCCGAGTGCTGGGATTAAAGGCGTGCGCCACCACGCCCGGCTAATAAATGGGCTTTTAAGATTTTGTTTGATTATTAAAATGTGTGTGTGTGTGTGTGTGTGTGTGTGTGTGTGTAGAGGTATGTGCACATGAGTAACTTTCTGATCTCCCTGAAGGGTGTTCTGAGCCACCTGATGTGAATGTTTGAATCTGAACATTGAGCACCAGGAAGGGCAATGTGTACCCTTATATTCTGAGAAATCTCTACAGACCATTAAAGTATTTTCTTAAGATTTTACTTTTAAAATTTTCAATGACCGAAGTTAAAATACCATTAATCATATGGAACTAGAAAATGATTTATTTGCTTATATTTTGTGGACACTAGTGATCATGGATTGTCTTCTATGAGGTGACTTGTTGGACCTTTTTGATATAATCACTATGATTAAAGCAATGATTCACTCATGTGTGTGTAATATTCAGAGTTGAGATACAATATTAATTTTATAAAGTTTTACTCTTTTTTTTTATTGATGTGTAAAGGAAATCCTTTATGCCTAGCTTCAAGTGAGTGTACAGTGAAGACTTTATATCTGTTTTTAAGTGATTTATATTGAAGTGTTTCTGTGAAGATTTGAGTAAAATGTATGAATAAAGGCTTTTCTGTGTTTGGGTCACTAATTAGAGGGTGAAAAATTGTTTTGAGACTGTTTGAATCTTGAAAAAAATGTTGCCTCTGTGGAAGATCTGAGATGATATATGAGAACTTACAAAGGCACTAGTCCTGGTGCTAAGACACTACTGGCAAACCTTTAATTCTTATTTTTGATTATGTTTAGCCATGGACAAAGAGGACAGGATAGAATTGAAGACCCAGAAATGAACCCACACAACTATCCTCACTTAAACTGTGACAGTGAATACAAAACCATCTAGTAACAAGAAGACAGCATTTTCAACAAATGGTACTGCTTCCACTGGTTTTCGGCATGTAGAAGAATGCAAAATGATCCATTCCTATCTTCTTGTACAAAGTTCAAATCCAAGTTGATAAATGATATCCACATAAAACCCAATCTGTAGAATGTCTCTTAGTACGTTCTATCTTGCCATTCTTCCTTATTTCAGAAACTTGAAGATTTAGATTTTGCATTGATAGTTGATCTGATTGATGAACTAAAAAGTGGGAAATTCTGGGTTAGTTCTTTTACCATAAACATAGGAAACATTATGTATCAAATATCACTTATACATGTATTTTCAAAACTTATAAAAATAAAATCTTTCAAAAAATTCTGAAAAGAAATATCTAGGAAATATTAAAATTGCCTAAATGTTCGTGGACAAGGAAGCAGTGTGTCCTGGATTGGAGGTAAATATACATTAATCTAAGCACTCAGGACACAGAGGCAACCATTTTCACACTGTTGCCTTAACCAAATATATTTGAAATACTAAAAAAGAAACAATTTTCTCATTATAATGTTTAATTATTATATTATGAATATATATGTATGTATACAATGAAAGATGAAAACTTATTGTACTGACATTCCAATGTTGAATTCTTACATTCTTTTATTCAAAACTTGAATTTCAATTTGAATTTTAAATTACTAATAAAAGAATGGAAAATTAATAAAATGATAACTGATAGTTGAAGCAAAAGGAATTTAATTGTAATTGAAGATTATTTTGATCAGAATGTTTTTAAAATGCTATAAAAACTTTAAAAAATACCCTAAGATTATGAAACTCAAAAATCCCTAAAACCCCTTTTAAAAACCTAAAAGTCTCTAAAACCCTAAAACAAAAACAAACCTAAATCCCTAAAGAAAATACCTGAAGCCCCAAAAAAACCTAAAACACTAAAAATCACCTAAAGCACTCCAAAAACCTAAAATCATAAAAAAATCCCTAAAAGCATAAAAACCCTAAAGTCTTAAAACAAACAAACAAACAAAAAAAAAACCCAAATCCTAAAAAAATGAAAATACATAAAAATAAATAAATAAATAAATAAATCGCTATATCCCTAAAATCATTTAAAAAACAAAAAGAAACACAAAAGCAAAATAAAATAAAACAAAAAACTAGAACCATGAAACACTAAAACCCTAGAAAACACTGACCTCTTGACCAGGTGAGGGCAACATCTTGTATTCTGGTTCCCTCAGAGACCAGTCTGCTCAGGAGAGCACATTGGCTGCACAAGTAACATAGTTTCTGGTACAGAATGCCATTGGGGCATTCATATTCAGAAATGAGGCAGAGATGGGCTCCAGAGCTCTGTGCACCTTCCCTGCAAGAGGAGAGCTTGCCTGCAGGGAGTACTCTGACCACTAAGGCTCAAGAGAGAGTTGGACTCCCAGGAGTGCTGACAGACGCTAGCAGAATCAGAGCAGGAACAAACTCCAGCCAGAGACATCTATAACAACTAACAACAGAGATTACAAGATGGCAAAAGGCAAATATAAGAATTTTACTAATAGAAACCAAGACAACTCACCATCACCAGAAGCCACCAGAGCAAGTCCTGGATACCTCAACACACCTGAAAACCAAGATTCAGATTTAAAATCTTATCTCATGGTGCTGGTAGAGGATTTTAAGAAGAAAAATAATAACTCAATAAAGAGATACAGGAGAACGTGGCTAAAAAGGTAGAAGGCCTTAAAGAGGAAGCAAAAAAAAAAAAAAAAACCTAAAAGATTTACAGGAAAACACTGCTGAACAAGTAAAAGCCATTAAAGAAGAAACGCAAAAACTCCTTAAGGAATTCCAGGAAAACACAACCAAACAGGTGATGGAATTGAACAAAACTATCCAAGATCTAAAAACAGAAGTAGAAACAATAAAGAAAACCCAAAGGGAGACAATGCTGGAGATAGAAACCCTAGGAAAGAAACCAGGAACCATAGATGCAAGCATCAGCAACAGAATACAAGAGATGGAAGAGAGAATCTCAGAAGCAAAAGATTCCATAGAAAAACTGGAAACAACAATAAAGAAAATGCAAAATGCAAAAAGATCCTAACTTAAAACATCCAGGAAAGCCATGGTGGAACACACCTTTAATCCCAGCACTCAGGAGGTAGAGGCAGGCAGATTTCTGAGTTCAAGGCCAGCCTGGTCTACAGAGTGAGTTCCAGGACAGCCAGGGCTACACAGAAAAACCCTGTCTCAAAATAAACAAAAACAAAAACAAACAAACAAACAAAAACACCATCCAAGAATTCCAGGATACAATGAGAAGACCAAACATACAGATAATAGCAGTAGATGAGAATGAAAATTTTCAAATTAAAGGGCCAGCAAATATCTTCAACAAAATTATAGAAGAAAATTCCACAAACCTAACGAAATAGATGCCCATGAACATACAAGAAGCCTACAGAAGCCCAAATAGAATGGTCCAGAAATGAAATTCCACCTGACACATAATAATCAGAATAAATGCACTAAATAAAGATAGAATATTAAAAGCAATAAGGGAAAAATGTCAAAAACATATAAAGGCAGGCCTATTAGAATAACACCAGACTTCTCACCAGAGACTAGGAAAGCCAGAAGATCCTAGACAGATGTTATACAGAACCAAAGAGAACACAAATGCCATCCCAGAATACTAAGGAGAGGAGAAGGAGAAGGAGAAGGAGAAGGAGAAGGAGAAGGAGAAGGAGAAGGAGAAGGAGAAGGAGAAGGAGAAGGAGAAGGAGAAGGAGAAGGAGAAGGAGAAGGAGAAGGAGAAGGAGAAGGAGAAGGAGAAGGAGAAGGAGAAGGAGAAGGAGAAGGAGAAGGAGAAGGAGAAGAAGAAGAAGAAGAAGAAGAAGAAGAAGAAGAAGAAGAAGAAGAAGAAGAAGAAGAAGAAGAAGAAGAAGAAAGAAAAGAAGAAAAGAAGAGCAAGAGAGCAAGAAAAACAAGAAGAAGAACAACAACAAGAACTAGAACAACAACAACAACAACAACAACAACAACAACAACAATAACAATAACAATAACAATAACAATAACAATAACAATAACAATAACAATAACAATAACAATAATAATAATAATACAGTGAGACTGATAAGCCAGCAGTGACAGGACTTTAGCTCCCATGACAGAATTTGAGTCAGGCATTGTGTACTCACCCATAATTTAATTATGAGGATCTTGCTCAATTTTGTTTATATATAAGTGCATTATCACATGGATGTTTTCGCCCTCTTAAATTCTGAGTGTGTCAAGAAAACTGATGTTTCTCTTACTTATACTATTAAGCAGATTACATAAAATCTTATCTTTTACCATTTCTAAATAAGCATTTTATTTCAATTTGTTTCCATATTGTATGCTTTAACTGTTTGATAGTTGTCTGTTAATTTTTGGTTGATCTTACATAAAAAGCCAATTTGACCAAAAATTTGGTATGGAATACTATGTATTTTATAATTTTAAAATATTTCCACTCACCTCAAAGTGCTCTGTGGTTATAAATTGGCATCTAATTTAGCAATAAACAACACAAATTCTATTCCACTTAACCCTTCTGGAAATGAACTTGTATGGTATTATCTGATTTGAAACTAATAAATCTATTTAACTAAACCAGAGCCATGTTCATTAGCAAGGAAACTACTACTGTCTGTTGTTCAGAAAATGGAAAAGATACTTCTTCAGTAAAAGAAAAAAAGGAGGTCCTGCCTTCAGCAGTTGTGGGAAGTCTATGTTGCATGTGCATTTTCCTGATTCTCCAGCATCTAGGGCACTCAGAATATTCAGAGGCTTCTGCAGATGTGGCGAGAAAAACGAACTCTTAGGAATCTCAAGCAAGTGCTTCAAGGCAAGTCTTACTTGTGGGAAAGTAGGTGTAAAACCTCCCGTCTGCATGGAGGTTTGTGGGAAACAAACACCCTCTAATTCCAATATCTATAGTCGCTCTGAAACTTCCGGTTTGAGGTCTGCTTGTTTTTATATTATTTTATACATTTTAATGTATTCTCATTGTGTGTACACCTGTTTGAGTGTGTACATATGTATGTA
Organism: Mus caroli; assembly: GCF_978045245.1. Lineage (NCBI taxonomy): Eukaryota > Metazoa > Chordata > Mammalia > Rodentia > Muridae > Mus > Mus caroli. The sequence goes on from NW_028227277.1 coordinate 10,863,009, forward strand.
ACTGTGCACACACCACTGCATATATGTAGAGATTTCAGGAAAATGTGGAAAAACCAATCCTCTTCTTCTACCATGTCTATGTTTCAGAGATGAAGTTCAGGCACTCACCCTTACACAGTGATCCATCTCATACATTCCTTGAGCTTTACTTCTATATATTCTCTGAAGGTTACGTGTTCATTCATCATGTCAAAACTCACAGAGACTATGAAGGTGGTCATGCTGCAAGCCAGCATGAGAATAGAAAATGAAGCAACCAAAGTTTCAATGAACCATTGATATTTCTTATCATCCTGTTAGTTTCATAGACGGATGTGGTTAAAACTCTCACCCCAAGGCCTTCTAAGCACAGGTGCATTGAACTCAAAGAGACTGGAGCAGCATCTGTATGCACAGTGCCTGCAAGGTCTCCGACAAAAAGAGTCCAAGCAATGAGAGGGAAGGGGATAAATGTCCCTACCTTTAATTCAGAAATTATTTCCAGTCTGTAGCTTGGAAAGGGAAAAAAATGTTCTTCCATTTTTTTCCAATTTTTTTGCATATCCAGTGATAGGGTATCACTGGGTATGCAAACCATGCTTAAATCTAAGCCGCTAGTTCAGCATACCTGGCAAATGCAAATCAAACTTAATGACAATCTTTGAGGTTCTTTATGTAATAAAGTATTGGCAGGGTTATTTATAGAAAACATTAAGGGCCACTTGTTTATATAGTATGGTTTCCAGTTTTATCTTTTTATGGGATTTCAGAGTGTTTGTGAACATGTATATCTCTGTGTCTACATGTGTATTTCTTGTGCTTTTTCTTTGGCTAGTTTTATTCTGTTTGCTTTCTTCTATTCTTGTTCTTTTATTTTTTTATTATTGTATCTTAATCATCATTATTGTTGTTATTATTATCATTACTAGTATCATTATTATTTAGATGCCTGCTTGTATTTTAATAAAGGGAGAAAGAAAAAGCTGTGACTTTGGGTGAGAGGAGAAATGGAGAGGATGTAGAAGGATTTGGGGGCACTGTAATCAGAATGTATTGAATTAAAAGATGTATTTTCAATTAAAAGTGTCTTCACAGAAATGTTGATCTTATTGTTTGTACAAAGGACTTAGAAACTTATTTTTTAAAGAATCATATTGTAAACAGAGTACAAGTATGAAAGTTTTTCATACTGAGAAGAGTTTCATTTTGAAGGTATTGTGAGGACCCTAGTGTTAATAATCAAGAACACAGAGCATGACACACAGCAGACAAAAGTACAAAGCACACACAAATAGACAGGTAGGCATCAAATTAGTGAATGTATGGACCATTTTCATGGAGCACAAATTCTCTCCCATTCTCCTTCAGAACAAAACAGAATCGCTGTTGTCTCCAAAGCCTTTGAGTAGGAATTCATCCAGTATCCTTTTTCTTCTATTTGATTTGAACTGACTCAACACTGCCAAGATTCCAGGACAGGAAAAGAGACTCCCTCATCCACTTGGGCATGTGTGCTTCCAGGTAGTGTTACAGATGATCACATTCTTAGACAACTAAAATAGCGCACATCTATCCTAGTACAGTTCCGGAAGGCAGAAAGTGTGAAAATCTAGGGACTGGCTAGTTTTACTTGTGCCTGGCACCTTGAATGGCAACCTGTAGGTTGTGAGTCCTTGTGACACTTTCATGGGAGTTGTCTAAAACTATCTTTATGTCAGATATTTATGTTAAGATTTATAACAGTAGGAAATTATAGTTATGAAGTAGCAAAAAAAAATTATATTGAGGGGCTCACCATATCTTAAGGAAGTATATATGTGAAGGAACTACAGCATTAGGAAGGTTGAGAACCATTCTCTGGAAGCTTGAAAACAGAAAGCATGGTGTGCCTCACAGCCTGCGCTTGGCATCAGTAGAAGGCCTGCTTCTGACTCTGATCTTGGCTTCCTTTTGTTTCTTGTGACCATGTGGGGATAACCTAGATAGTATAGTAAAATGCCCTATCTGAGAACATGATCAGAATCCATCTTGTGAAACCATGTGCTATAGTATCATTAGGAAAGGGCTGTCTTTGGAACCAGTGCTACTCTGCATGCATGTGAGTGCTTTGGTGCTTTGCTCTCTTTCTTTTTCTTTCTTTCTTTCTTTCTTTCTTTCTTTCTTTCTTTCTTTCTTTCTTTCTTTCTTTCTTTCTTTCTTCCTTGCTTGCTTGCTTGCTTGCTTTCTTGCTTTCTTTCTTTCTTTCTTTCTTTCTTTCTTTCTTTCTTTCTTTCTTTCTTTTTTTCTTTCTTTTTTCTTTTCTTTCATTTTTTTCTGTTGTTTTTTTTTTTTTTTTTTTTTTTTTTTTTGAGGCAGGGTTTCTCTGTGTAGCACTCAGTCATGGAATTCATTCTGAAGATCAGGCTAACCTGGAACTCATAAATTCACCTGTCTCTGCCTACCAAGTGCAGGGATTAAGGCTTGTATCACCACACCCAGCGTCTTTGGTTTTTTATTCTGGTATTAACTTATTCTTCCCAATGTGGTTTATTTAATTTCATTGTTTTATTTTACTCTCTTCTCTTCTCTTCTCTTCTCTTCTCTTCTCTTCTCTTCTCTTCTCTTCTCTTCTCTTCTCTTCTCTTCTCTTCTCTTCTCTTCTCTTCTCTTCTCTCCTCTCCTCTCCTCTCCTCTCCTCTCCTCTCCTCTTCTCTTCTCTTCTTTTCTTTTCTTTTCTTAAATATTTTCTATTTTTACATTTCAAATCCTTTCCTGGTTTCCCCTTCAAAAACCCACTATCCCATCCCACCTCCCCCTACTCACCAATATAACCACTCCTGCTTTCCTGTCCTGGCATTCCCTTACACTGTGGCATGGGGTCTTCCAGGGCCATGCTTCTATTCTCCCACTAGTGTCCAACTAGGCCATCCTCCCATACATATGCCTCTGCAGCCATGGGCCCCTCCCTGTGTATTATTTGGTTGGTCTTTTTTTTTTTTTTTAATTGGATAATTTTTAATTTACATTTCAAATGTTGACCTCTTCCCCAGTTTCCCACTTTCCCAGAAACCCCCTGTCACATCCCCTGTGCCCCTGATTCCATGAGCATGTTCCTCCACCTGCGCACCCACTCCCACCTATCAGTGTGGTGGTTAGCAAGGTTACTTCTCTGTCTCCTCATCATTCAACATCATATTCAGATCCTGCGGCTGATGGGGAAAAGATGTCCAGATTCTGGGCATTGCGGGGCACCCTCCAGGACATAAATTTCAAGTTACATATAGGTACATCTTCCTCAAAAACATCTTGTCCGGTTCATAGCTGTCAGCTGGCTCTTTAGTACCTCGGCCAATACTGAGGTGTCTGCTGCCTGCACAAGCACTGCCCACTTCACTTTGAGGAGCATCTGTGCCAGAAAGTCAGGGTTGAACTCCACAGGGTTGATGAGGATTTCGGTGGCCTACAGGTACAGATGGAAAACATTCATGCCCAAGCTCCACACATGTGAGTTTAGGAGATTGTAGGTAAGCAATTTCATGTGTTCTGCACATTGGTTTTCTGCACAGGACTAATTTTTTTCATTAATTTTGGGATTTATTTACATTTTATATGATAGATCAATTCCCAGGTTGCCTTCAACAAATCCCCATCCCATCCACCCTTTCCTCCCTTCCCTTTGAAAAAAGGCTTAGTTTGTGTTAATCTTCTACATTGCACTCCGTCACTGAGAGAAATCAAGGCAGGAACTCATGTCGGACAATAGGAAGGGCAAGTGGATAAAGGCTACTTATTTGCTGGCTTTCTCAGCACAGTTTTCTCAGCTTTTCTTCTTACAAAATATATAAGCTATTTTAATAACATTTTATTTTAATAACATTATATATATATTAATGTACATATACATTATTAGAGTGTTTTGCTTGGGTGGATATCTGTGGGAGTTGTTTGTCCAGGGTTCAGAGACCAGTATAGGGAACGTGTTCCTTTGATACTGGAGCTACACATGAGCTGCAAACTGAGTTCTGGGATTCAAACCCTGGCCTTCTAAAAGAGGAGCCAGTGCTCTAAAACACTGAGTCATCTTTCAAGCCCCACCCTAAGCTTGCTTTCTTATTTATTTTATCAACATCTTTGAAGGGATAGCGCCACTCACTGTATACTGGATCCTCTCCCATCAACTGTTAATCAGGAAAATGTCCAATAGGCAAACCAGACCCAGAAAGACACAAAATGCCTGCTTTCACTTATGTATGGAATTAGCTTGTAAGTTTTATTCATGTGTGTGTTTCATTTAGAGTAAGACAGATGTGCTATCTAGTATGGGATCATGAAGGAGGAAGAGCTCTTCTAAGGAAAGGGAAATAGAGTACAGTGGTATAAAGAATAAAAAAGAAACTACTAAAGAATGGTTAATTTGGGAGTGAATCTCAGGCAAGCCTCTGACACTAGACAGTTCATAAAACCCTATTTGAAATTTTGCTATTTTTAATTGTGCTAAATGAACACATCAGTATAATGACTTCTAGTGAATCCTAATTGCTCTACCCATATGTTTATGTATATTACTCAGCCTTCATCGGAGGTGACTCTTCTACAGAAGGTGGTAATAAACAAAGATAACCACAACTTGACAATCCACAGAGAGTGAGATACTTGGAATGTTAGGGCTTAAAGAGGATTTCTTCATCAAGCTCTCCCTTTCAAGGTTCAAGAATCTATGCAAAGATGAGTCAGAAAGACAATCCTGATCAGAGGTGTAGGTGATGGATAGTACCAATGAGTTGTATCATGGGTATTCCATGTTCTTTATCTAATATCTACTTAACAGTGAGTGCATATCATTTGTAGTCTTGTTTTAGGGTGAGATGTTCTATAGGTATCTGTTAAATTCATTTGGTTCATAACTTCTATAAGTTTCACTGTGTCTCTGAGTTGAATGGTAGGGAGGTAAAGAAGGGAAAGAATTTGTTAAAACCATATTATATGAACAAAATTTAAATGATTTTTTTTTAAATCCCAACAAGCATTCCTATAGACCCATCTAATGTAGGCAGATCCTATTTGATGTTTCCTCTTCATAAGTGACTATAGGTTTTTGACTAGTTGGCATAAGATTACTAGCACAATCAGATTAACATAAAGCATTTCTTGTCATGTCTAAAACCATCACACCAAGGGACTAAGATAATCTCTGTACATTCCATTGTTTAAATGTCAGAAAGACATGAGTTTTTACAGTGTGTCTCAGCTTTAAAGTGTAAATCCTGAAAGGATGGCCATGGTCATCCTTCCTACTCCCTGCTTTGAGCCACTACTTCCTGCTCTGTGGTACTACAAAGACTTCATTGCTAACCAGGTACCACTGTTACACAGATATCTTGAAGTCACAGAGTGGACAAGCATCCTTGGAGATCTAGATGCTGATGAGAACACTCTTATACCACATCTGCCTTCACAATGTACTTGTTAAGATGGGAACATAGTGGGACTGACATGGTGGAAGAAATTCTTTAAAGTCCAGCACATTTCTCAATAGAAATCTCCTGATTTTCAAATGGACCGCATATGTTACTCTTTGAAGTCAACCTACACTTTCCTGTTTCTTGTGCAAAGCATTAGAGATGTCAATTAAAGCTAGACTTTTGAAATATATTGATAAGTCTGGCTTATCTTCATATTCCCTGCCCTTAATTATAGGAACCACGCTAAGACTAGATGTCTGAGCCATTCTCACTGACAGTTTTCCTGGTAAACATTTGAAAGAAAGAAATTCTTCTATGGCCCAACTAATCTAATCAGTATATGAGAAGCAGGACTGACATCACTCAGCACAAAAGATAAAGAAAGTCTCTTGTTTTGTGGAGAACTGAGAGAGAAGCAGGGACAGGGGCCTGGAGGATAATGACTGTCCTTAAGGATAGTCAGTCCAGACCTTGAGGCTGGGTCTGACAGCATCCAGAGCAATGCAGTCCAATTGCCTGGAGCTTCCTAGAGGAGCACTGTTTCTCTTCAAAATGTGACAGGGATGGCACCCACAAGGGGGCAGAATTCAGTGTGTTCTAGACATCTATTGAGCCACAAGTGTACTGATCCCCCTCCCCCACTTTCCTTGCTATTACAGATTAGCAACCTAAATAGGGGACAAGTAAGCCCTGCTGATACCAGAATATCTAATTGGAAAACCCTTACAAGAAAGACCAGTTTCCCTCCACTCTCAGAATAAAAAGTAAGGATTGGGCTCACAGTGATAAGCACTTTCTGACTAGTTTTGAGAGAACAGGCTGCTCCAAGGTCCAAATTCCGACACACCAAGTAAATGAAATATCTGTACGATCAGAACTTCAAACCTAAAATTTCAATCTCTTTAAAATATTCATCTCTTTTAAAATCCAAAGTATTTTTGCAATTAAAAGTCTCTTAACTGTAGGCTCCACTAAAACAGTTTTTTCCTTCTGTCCAAAGGAAAGACAATGACGAAAAAGGGAACAGAGACTGAAGGGAAGATCATCCAGAGACCATCTCACATAGGTACCCATCCCATCTGTTTTGCAGACATTAAAACCCCTCACTAGTTCTAATTCCAAGAAACACTTGCTGACAGTAGCTACAAATGGCTGTTCCATGAGAGCTTCTACCAGCACCTGACCAATACAAATGCAGGTATTCACATCTGGCTGAATCCAGGAACTATAACAGTGTAGATAATGGAAGGACTGAAGCAGTTGAAGGGAATTGTAACCTCAAAGGATGAACAGTATCAACTAATTGGACCACTCAGAGCCCCCAGAGAATAACCCACCAGCCAAAGAGTGGAGTGACCCATGGCTCTAGATACATATCTTGCACAAAATGGCTTTATCTGAGGGAGGGGAGTCCCTTGGTCCTGTGTAGGATTGATGCCCAAGAATAAGGGGATGCTAGAGTGGTGAGGAAGGAGAGTGTGAGTGGGTAGAGGATCAACCTCATAGAAGTAAAATGGAGTATGGAGAGGATAGATGGGATGGGCGGTTTGTGGAGGCGTGACATGGAAGGGGATATCATTTGACATGTATATGAATTATAAAATAAAAAATAAACAGAGAAATAAACCCTACCAAAACTAAAATGAAATAAGAGCATACTGTTTTATTTCCACTAAAAAACCCCTATAACTATAGCATCTTTAGGGGTTTTGTGTCAATTTGGTCTTGTATATGGTTGTATATAGTTTATAGTTTTCTCAGCTGAGTAGGAATTTTGGCTGCCTTCTTCCTTTCGAAGCTTGAATCCATGGAAGTTTGTTTGTTACCATGGAAGTTAGTTTTTAAAAGGGAGGAATTGAGGTCAATTTCAGCTCAAAGATTTTATGGCTATTTCTAAAGCTCATGATATTTCAGCTTTAACTGGGGTTTTAACTTTCACCTCTGGTGTAATCAAGTGTACTATTATATTTTTGCACTTAATCACACACACACAAATCTATGGCCTAGTAATGACATGGGATGATGAAACCAAAATGAACTATCATGATTCCAATAGAAACATGAAAGTACAATTTGGAAAGAAAAGTTCTTCCAAGTGTGTGTGTATGGTTGTGATCCTATGAAGACATTGTTCATACACATATTTTTAATCCTCTTAATCTTACTCCTGTGTAATAAAAATTAAATTAAGTTATATGGTATCAAATGCCTTTATAAAACAATTATCGAAGGTGTATGGGTTGAAGCAATTTTCAAAAATAGAGTTCATTGCAAAAATTCATATAAGGATGATTATTTGATATTTATTTATATTTTGGGACTGTATTTAATTGATGATTAATTTCTTCAGGAGTAGGGTTTGGAGTGCATGCACTTATGAAATGTTAGGTGAACAATATAGAAATATTCTTGTAAATCTTTATTATAAATCAGTGAAAAATCTAATTATTATTATGATGATGTAGTGTTAAGACTTATGAAGTAGATGGAAGATAAAATTAAGAGAAGATAATTGTGTTTTATTGTTTATTATGAAGAAAGCAGTTATAAAAAATAATGATTTTAAAAGCCCATCGTTTAATAAAATTGGGTTTATTTTTTTGGATGAATTTTGTGCATTGTGGTAAAGCAAAACATAATCCACTCTTCAATCATGAATGCTTTTTATTGTTGGTTACATGAGTGAGTTACATTCTAAAATTAGTTAAGATGAGTAGTGTTTAACTAGGTTGAGGTTTTTACTTAGGACACATGTCTGTGAATATAGCAAATAGACAGAATGAAATAGGAAATTAATCATATCATTTTCAAGGAAGTTATTTGCTAATATTTTCATGTAGAGGGACAATGAAGATTCTTGGCTAGTAATTTCTCTTCATTTTTTTTTACAAACAAAGAACAGTAAATTTACCTGTATGGTACAGATTTCTGATGTTTATTATTGGAATTCCAACTGTTCTTGTCAGTTTCATATATACTTCTTTCATTTCTTCAGTAAGATTTGTTCCTTTTGCTATATTTAAGGGGGGAAAAGATAAATGTGATAGCCCAGAGAACTTGCCTCAAGTGTTTATTCATTGAACTTTCCAAGGGAAAATCCTTCTGCAAGCTCCAGCCTACTGTGTTCATGCTAGTCATGAAAATCTTAACAAAACTGTGTCTCAGAGCAGAGGACACACCCAGAATTTATCACTATATTTCTTTTTCTGCTCCTAGTAAATTGATTTCTTGCAAGGTGATTTTTCTGTATTTTATTTTATAAACTTATTTAGCAGTTAAACACCATTCAGGACTTGTCAATGATTTCTGTGAAATTTCCAAAAGTGAAATATTAGGACATTCATGATACTTCTTTCTCTCATGAAAAATCTAACACAAAATATATGTGTCACAAAACCAAAGACACAGTAATTCAGTGAAATGATCACTTAGCAAATATCATTCACAGATTTGCCTGTCTTATGGACCTAAATAATTTTCAAACCATTACATATAATGTTGACAATATTAAGTTTTAGGAAAATTGAATCAATTAGATTACAGATATGACCAAAGGAAAATATTAATAACTTTTGTGTTTTTTTATGGATATAAATTCTACTGAATGATAGTAAATATTTCCTGCAAAGTTACATGATCCTTATTGGCATTAATGTGATAGCAGAAATGATGGATAACACTTTAAATGATACTCTGTTATGTTTTCATACATGAGAATTTTGACCTCTGAAAGTCTCCACACATTATTTGACTCAGAAAGATACAGACATCCATATCCAAATTTTGGATGGAGCATGGGGACTCTTATGGAAGTAAATGGGAAAGGAATGCAGGCCCCAAAGGGGATAGAAACAAAAGAGGAAGGTGGAGAGAGTCAACTAACCGAATCCTCAGTGCTCTCAGAATTGAACCAACCAAAGAACATAGAAGGGATGACTCTAGGACTCTCTGCTCATATGTAGCAGATTTGCAGCTTCACTTTCCTGTTGTTCCTGAACAACAGAAAAGGGGCTATCCCAAAAGCTGTTGCTGAATGTCAGATACATTCTGCCAGCTGGGCTTCCTTGACTGGCCTCAGTGGGAAATGAAGCACCTAGCATCACAGATACTAGAAGTGACAGGTTGGAATGGATACCCAGAAAATATGGTACATTACACAATTACACTCAGCTATTAAAAACAGTGACTTCGTGAAATTCATACGCAAATAGATGGAACTTGAAAATAGCATCCTGTTTTGAGGTAACTCAGTCACACACACACACACACACACACACACACACACACACACACACACACACACACACACACACACAGAGTTTGCACTCACTGATAGGTGGTGGATGTTAGCCCCAAAGTTCAGAATACGTAAGATGCAATTCACAGACCATATGAAGTTCAAGAAGGATGACCAAAATATGGATGCTTAAGCAATTCTTAAAAGAGGGAACTAAATATTCAAAGGAAGAAATATTAAGACAAAATGTGGAGCAGAGACTGAAGACCATACAGCGACAGCACCACCTAGGGATCTATCCCATATACAGTCACCAAACCCATACTCTACTGAGGTTACCAAAAAGTGCTTGCTTACAGGCGCCTGATATAGCTGTGTCTTGAGAGGCTCTGCCAGAGAATCACAAATACAAAGGTGGATGCTCACAGACAACCATTGGACTGAGCATAGGATCCCCAATGAAGAAGCTAGAGAAAGTACCCAAGGAGCTGAAGGGGTCTGAAGCCCCATATGAGGAACAACAATATGAACCAACCAGTACTTCCAGAACTCTCAGGTACTAAACCACCAACCAAAGTGTTCACATGGTAGGACCCATGGCTCCAGATGCATATGTAGCAGAATTTGGCCTTGTCATGTATCAATGTGTGTGGAGCCTCTTGATCCTGTGCAAAATTGATGACCCAGTGTAATGGAATGCCAGTGTGGGAAGACAGGAGTAGTCTGGTGGGTGGGTGGGAGGGTGGGTGAGAGGGTGGGTGGGAAGCTCCTTCTTGGAGGCAGGGGAGGGGGTGGGATACGAGGTTCCTGACAGAGAGACCTGAAAAGTGGAAAACATTTTAAATGTCGCTAAAGAAAATATCCAATAAAAGAAAAAGAAAATAATGTGTAATTTACCATTTTTGTTGATGTTTCTTGAAAAATTTCCATGGCAAATTTTAATAATTTTTCGAATTTAAGCTTGATGCCAATTCCCCCACCCTTTTCAATTTGTTTAGATATTTTGTCTTTCTTGCTTGTATAATTTGGTGTAGTTGCTAAGTTTTGCTAGGATTGGCCATTTCCATTAATGCCTCTAGTGACCAGTGATCTTTACCAATTATGTGCCAGTTACTACTTTTCTGTTTTGAAGACTTTATTATATAAGACATGAGTTGGAGATGATAGAGATAATGTATTTGCTTTCCTTGTTTTATAGGAAGGGGAATAACATGTGAAATGCAAATAAATTAAATAACCAATAAAAAAATCAAAAAAGTCCAGATTTGGTTCTCAAGTAGAGAATATATATGCTTCAGAAATGTAACATATTTGCAGTAGATGCCAAGAGGCAAATGTTGGTGGACATTTTTTTTTTCCATGAAGAATCACCAGCTGCCAATTTATCAATGATTCTGATATCCAAAATTAGTGAGAGTGAGTAGAGGGTGAATAATTAAAATGCAATCAAGATTTGGATACTTTAATTACTTTTGTATTACAGCCAAATATCTCTCAGCTTCAGCTGATAATTTTCTCAGACAATTTATTCCTCATCAACACATAACATTTGAAAGAAATTCCTTAGCTCTTTAGTAGTTTACTCAATTATGGTTCAAAGCCAGTACTATGCCCCAGCACGTTTGAAAATGCTTAATAGGTTATAAATGATATCTCCTGGATTTTTACTTTCTCCCTGCAAAGTTCCTGCAAACCTATCTTATGTCTTAGATAACTGACAGCATACCCTCTTTATATATCATCATGTGCAATTCCTTATTACCATTTGGTAAAATCCTAGCTACTTAATAATTTATCTCTATGGTATTTCTGTCTAATCAACCATTAAATATCATCCACATAATGGTAAATTTCAGAGTGCAGAAACTGATTACAAATTACTTATTTTAACAGTTCTTGAGCAAAATATTTATATAGGTTGAATATATACATATATATTTTTTATCGGTTCTTGAATCAGTTAACATTTTCCCTTTATTTTAATTATTTTTGTAAGAAAAAAACTATCTATGGGCTCATAGATTCTTCAATGGGTTCAGCATTTACCTCATTCTGTAACAGCTCTTCTAGTATCTGACATCCTGATGATATTAATGGCAATTGTTCTACCCACAGATGTTTTTCAGTTAACAATTTTAAAGGTAGCACCATTTGATTTTTTGGGAAGGCCAACAGCTGTTGTGGCATTTTAATGGTCATTCTGGGCAGTCAGTAAATTTTCTTGATAATAGATTTTAATATTTTACTTCAAATCATTTTTTATTTTATGGCATCCTTCTGAGATTGCAGAAATGTTTATCCCTGTTTTCCATTCCATATCCCTGCCAAATTCCCTTCTCTTATATCCACTTGAGATTTTAATTTTTCTATTTTTCTTTCTGGCTCTATAATCTTAGATCAACTTGGAGTTTATTTTCCCAAAATTGAGCACCAATTCCTAGAAGTTGAATATCTACTTCCTTAAAAGCCCAATCTAGATGCTACGGTTTAGGTGAATTTAATGTTACACCTGTTCCTGTGTCTACTAAACCTTCTATTTCAATATTATTTATTGGTATTTTTAGCTTTGGTATCTTAGCATTTATCGGACTTTGTTACAATACTTGTTTCTTTGGTCTCTCATAACTTTTTTGTTTTATCTACTAGAGCAGTCCTATCCTTGATTGTATCTAGAACAATCTTCTTTTTAAGAGCAGATTTTAAAATTTTAATTGTTCTGTGGCTGTTTCTCCAATGAGACGTCATCTTTTTATATTATTTCTATAAAAAAGAATTATTTCTATGATTGCATTGCCTACAATCCCTTCTCAAATGACCCTGTTTACTGCAATTGAAACGTTTGCCATCTGGGTTTTTTCTCAAAATTGTGAGAAACTTCTTGTCCCAACATGATGGCATCATAAATGTGAGATTCAATATAGGCTGTGCTCCAAATCCCTTCATCTCTTGGTTCTGATCTTGCTTTAAAGGTCCCCTCAGCCTTTTGCATTCTGAAATAGCATTTTTAGTAGCCCAAGATTCATTTAGTATTTTTCTGCCTTCTGAACCTAATACTATTTTATTTACAAATGTAGGCAATCTTTACAAGAAATCAGTGAAGGCCTATTTTTGCCTTATAAAATTTTAGTAAATGACTCAGATTTTTACCTGATTCCTCAGCCTTGTCAAAAGCATTTAATACTGATAAATGAATAACTCCAAGGTGTGATAGTGAAATTTAATATGTCTTTGTAACTCAGTTTATTAGGATTCTGAATTCCAACAAGATTAAATTTTGATGCAAATGTACATAGATGAGATTAAAATGAATTTATTCAAATACTAGTGTGTCATGAGAAAAATCACAACCCCCCACTTTTCTAGATATGGGTGAAGTTTGCAAGTCTGTTTTTCATCTATAATTTACCCTTTTTAAACTCAGATATAGGAAGTGCAAAATGACCCTCAACTAACAACTGACCTTGGTAAATATTCATACCTCTATCACTATTTTGTAGAACTGTGGTCATAGCTTGTTCTTTCCTCGTTGTTTGTCATTGTATCTGATGACTGGCTTCCAATACTGCTGCTGTCAAATATTTCAAGTCTTGGGGAATAAGTCTGTTTTAATTTGCCCATGTATTTAGTATCTGCTTGCAACAGGAAGAATGCATGTCATACAAAATAATCATTTCTCTTAATTTGCTCATGTCTAATATATCTATAGGACCCCTTCTAATTTCTTCATAACCTTGGGATTTCCTATCATATGCTGTTTAGTGTTGTTCAGAAACAGGGTACATTATGTTTGGTTTTCAATCAGTCTTGTGTTGTCCTTTTTCAGTTTCTCTATGTGGTGGCATGGTACGTTCTTATCTAAATTGCTCTGTCAGTGTCTGATGTTGTTTTATTCCCATTTCTATGTTGCATATGTATTGAAGTTTCATATGTATTGAAAGGAGTGCCTGTCAACTTCATGAATTCATGATTGTATAATAATATTTATCACCAGTTATTATTCCACATATAATTTTATGTTAGTATATTAGATTACTACTGAATTATATAAGATAAGAATAATCCAGACCATTGACATTCTACTATTTCTATTCTAAGCTAAAGAGCTTCTCTCCGAATGTTCCAAGATTTTCAAATATGTTCTAGGTTTTATTGTGAGTAAATTTTGTTATATGAATTAACGTGTGAAGAGTAGGACAAAATGAGTACATTGGAACATGGACAGAAAATTCTTTCTTTAAAGAGTAATTATATATGGGTATGTGTGGAAGGAAGCTATTCTGTTTAGAGTGAATGATATAAGATGATTTTATGGATGTCAAACACATACTTTCCTGATATAATATGCCTTTGGCACTTCTTAGTTATGAATAGTTACACAAAGTGCATATGACTTCATTTATTAACTCACTCTTCCTAATTCTGCTTCACAGACAAAAATTTAAAATAGTATCAGTTGTGTACAGTATAATGTGGAAATATGTTACAAACTTGCATCCTAAGGAAAGGTTTTCATCAGTCTTGAATCTGTGATTCATACTTTCTAGACTGCAAATGTTGCCAAACTCAAAAGACATTTGGTCATAGACACTAACTTTGAGTATCCCAAGAAACTTTCAAATGTCATACTATCCTAGCAAATATAACAGTATAAATAGAGATAATTGCCATTATATTCTATTTCTGATGAGGTTTGAAAAATTCTTATTACTCTCATTAATAACATCACACCCTCAGTCTTGATGTGGTCCTTTGAATAGGGCCTGAATAAATTCCTTGTGCTCATATCAGGCTACTTTGTCCCAGTAAATAAGCACAGGTACTTGTAGCACTACAAGAGTTACAAACATTTTCTTGCTTTGTTGATGCACCATAGCAGACAATTGTAGTACACAATTGTGTGGAACAGAATATTTTCTTATAAAATTCTTAAGAATGAAGTGGATTTTTACATTTGAGCAGAGCATATTTATTTACATATAAATAAATAAAAATATTAAAGTCTCAATTTAAATAAAATTATAGGAATATTTTTTTCATTTTTCATCAGGTTTGTCCATGTACCTCTCTGGAACACTTAGAATATATAACTATCCTTTTGATAAAATATGTAACTTATATAATGCAATTAAATTGTATATAATTATATATAAATATATATGTGTATATGCTACCCTGCTTATATTTGTTGTGTGGATATATATTGAAGACTGACTCCTTTAATTTGTATGAGACAGCTAATAACAATAATCTCAACGGTGACAAAGTTTTAGAAAAACATTTCTTTACAATGAGTTTTGTATAGAAACCCTTGGTTATATTGAAGAACAAAGTATACATGGGCATTGCTCAGAGATACCATAGATGGAACACTGAGAGGTAGATAGAGGGATTGATGGCTTTTCCATATACAAATTTATATTGAATATTGCGTGATAGACATGGGTCTTTGCTCAAAATATTTACTCAGAAATTCTTTTTTTTTTTTTTTTTTTTTTTTTTTTTTTTGGTTTTTCGAGACAGGGTTTCTCTGTGTAGCCCTGGCTGTCCTGGAACTCACTTTGTAGACCAGGCTAGCCTCGAACTCGGAAATCCGCCTGCCTCTGCCTCCCGAGTGCTGGGATTAAAGGCGTGCGCCACCATGCCCGGCTCAGAAATTCTTGTTAACAAAATCTTGATTATTTGACATTCACAATTTTTTTTGCCTTTTGTGTTATAAATAATGGATCAGTCTCTCAGTCTCCTACTCTCCAACACTACTGAATTTCTCTCATGGGTAAAAGAACACAGTCATTATATTAAGAGAGCAATGGATATACCCTGCCTTATAAAATACAATCATGATCATGGTGACTTCCCTACTATGTAAGTATATTCTTTTTAATTTTTTTGTTTCAATTAAGGTACTCTTACCATATCCAATTGTCAACTAGAAATAAGTAATTCATCCATATATGTACAATACAGGCCCAAGTATTCTATAACACCTGCTTGCTAGTCTCTACTGCTCTCTGTACAAGAACAGGAACTTAAGCTTACAAACAATGATTGTAAAAGCAATTACTAGAAACATTTACTTTGTTAAAATTCCCAGGCATGACAGTGAAAAATCTGTGAGTATTTTAGATGTAAGAATTCAGTATATCTGATTATGTTTGCTATAGAGTTCTTGGTGAATGGATAGACATTCTGCCCATTGTAGGACTGAATGAGGCTCTAGAGATTTCTAGACTCTGTTTATAATTCCCCTTTAAATAACTTTTACTTACTTGGTGTAGTAAGACATTGTCATTTCTTTGTAGTTCCTTAAAAATGTAACATTACGCATAAGCATACACACACTCCCATTTTCTCCAATTTCATTAAATCATTTGAAGCCATGTAGATTGTGTTAAATTTTCCTGAAAACTAAAACACAATGTCCAGATTGATCAAGTGACGCAAACATTGGCATTCCCCTCTCTCTCTCATCTGTTTCACACATTGCTTCTGTGTCAAACAAAACTTACCTCACATGTAACATTCATGTTGCATTCTTTTGAGTGGTGAATATATGTGTAAGTAACATTATTACTACATAGGATAAATCATTTCTTAGAAGAGTGAATTAGGTGCAATATTTCAAACTAATCAAATACTTAGCTTTTGTCAAAAATGCAGTGTAAGCAATAACAGTTTTTATGTCTTGACTTAATTTTTGACCTTTTATTTTATTGCGCGCTTACATTTCTTCAGAAATTAAGAACTTATTTTCATGCATAATGAAGTTGCAAACTGGGGAGATGATTTGTGAACAAACACGAGAATTTTCCTTTTACCCTTGAAATGAGAGTCACCACAACAGCAAAGACAACAAAAGGAGGAAAAACAATTCACATAACATAAATGATCCTAAAAAGTTTAGAGTAATTAACCAAATATATTGAAGGAAGTATTTTTATATTTTCCAAGAAGTCATGTCTAGCTTTTCTGACAAGTTATAATTTAATAGTGTTCTTTTATTGTAGGGAAATACTTAAAATTGTGGCATTGTGCCTATAGAGATGGCTATGTTGTTAAACAGAAGTCATAAAAGAAAATAAATATATATGAGATCAAATCTCCAAAACGGTAGTAAAATTCAGATGCATTACTGTGTTTTTCCTCTCCTTCCTCCTACGGTGAAAAATATTTGAAATGGTGAGGCAAATATTAAAATATAGGCTAAATAGCCTATATACACAGGAATCATGAGATAACAAGCCGACATGTGGGCCAAAATACTTAATGTCTCACTCTGACTTCTATGTGTTTACTATAACCTATGTCCATAACAAAAAAATTTCCAAACGTAAAAATACCTTTATGGGAAACATAATTAAATATTAAATTTGGGATAAGCATATGTCATGTATTCCCATACAAGGGCATTTCAAACAATTTTAGTACATGCATGGCGAAAGATATGACACTATCATTGTCAATTACTTAGATTTTTCATTCCACAATGAATATAATGTGACATGACATGGAAATTCAATCAAACAAAAGAGGTATGAACTTACTTTTAGTTGTTGTACTTGGTGAATTTTGTACCTGAAATCTTGGAAGATAATTCTGTATTCAAGAAACTTGTATTACTTTTCAATGACAAAACCAGACTTACGATGCCACTTATTAAATATCAAGGAAATCATATTAGTTTTTACTGCATTTATGCAAAGAATGTTTTAACACAGATAATATTGTGAGGGATGTCACAAATGCATACTTAATGGAAAGTTGTCTGAAATAATATATCAGTAGAATTACACTGATTCACAGATCAATATGAAAAGCACCACACACACACACACACACACACACAAACACACACACACTTTAATGCCCATAATGTACTTTTTCAGGAAAAAAGTTTTAACACAGATAATATTGTGAGGGATGTCATAAATGCATACTTAATGGAAAGTTGTCTGAAATAATATATCAGTAGAATTACACTGATTCACAGATCAATAGGAAAAGCACCACACACACACACACACACACACACACAAACACACACACACTTTAATGCCCATAATGTACTTTTCCAGGAATAATCAGAAAGGGTAACAGAGCAAGCAGAGAAACTTCATTATCTTGTCTTGGTCTCTAATGATACAGGGACGAGTTTCTCTTGAAAAGTAAAATGTAGACACATTTAAAGCATTCCTCATTGGCAATAAGAACAATGACCTGATATTTCTTCCTTCTTCCTACCTTAAAAAACGGTTGGTGGACATATTTTGGCTGTTTTCCATTATACTGTTCACGAATGAATATTCATTGGACCACAATGTACCTGGATATTTGATACTGTACATATGACAAAGAACCTTTTTAGTTAAAGGATTTATTTCAAGGACATATTTAGACTTTTACCGTTCTATATTTATGTGCTAAATGATGAAAGAAAAAATACTGCAATTTACAAACCCTGTTTCCCTGAGTAAGAGAATGTTTGTAATGTTAATTTCTACAATCCCTAAAATTCTTGCTACTGTTGAGCTTAATTAAAAAATAATACTACCTTTACTAACATATCAGTTAGATCGATAGATAGATAGATAGATAGATAGATAGATAGATAGATAGATAGATAGATAGATACATACATACATACATACATACATACATACATACATACATACATACATACATAGAAAAAAAGAAATTATATAAATCAGAATTTAAGGTGGAGAGATTGAACAATAAGCCTTACAGAAAGAATGTGAGCTAAGAAGCTTATTTTTATCAACCGTTCATTGCAAAGTACTAAAGAGAATGCAAATATAATTTGCGTAAATGCACCATGATTTTTAGAAAATGATCTTGACCATAAATTTCAGATGTGCACTTCCAAATCATTCCATTCAAACCTTTTCAAGTATTATGGTGCTAACTTAAATGTTCAACATTGTTATGGAAAAAGCAGACATGAGGACCTGTGGCACGCAACTTGTTCACTTTTCTTGCCCATAGTCCAAAAAACACATATTAGCAGCTGATAGGCTCCCATTAATGAGCACAGTACATGACTGTAAATAGGATGGAAGGCAATCACAAAAAAATGATTATTGTATTGTGAAATGATTTGGAAATTTACTGAAGATTAAAAGTGTTGACATAACAGCCAGTATAACATTTTTTCAATACTTTGATTCGCTTAAGTAGGATAATCAATAGTAGTAATAAGCTACCATGGTAGGTTTAGAATAATACCCACTTGAAATTGACCAACCATGAACAACAAGTGGAATTTAGGGAAAACCATATTTTCCTACAGTTTGGTTAGAAAAGAATATAGTATAGATTTTTTTACAATGTAGTAACCACTTACAGGTGCACCCAAAATACAATGTTTCCCTACTTCACAAATTAAGATGTAGAATGTTGATCCAAAGTTACCACACCAAATCCATCTGCTTAATAAAGATCAAATCAAGGGAAAAGTCAAATATGAAATGTGCTTTAACTGAAGAAAATTGATTAACTACTTTTTAGGTCATGTTCTGTGTTAGTTCTAGGAAATCCATGAAATAAATATCAACATTTTCTGAATTCCAAGATCTAGAGAAGAAAATATGGAAGATCATTAGTGAGTAACTTAGAATATTATATATATATATATATGTGTGTGTGTGTGTGTGTGTGTGTGTGTGTGTGTGTGTGTGTGTGTGTGTGTGTAATTAATTAAAAAGGAGAGGAAATATTAAAAAATATGTCATATATATGTATATGTGAAGGAAATCTCTTCTCCTAAAAGTGACTCATAATTAAACAAGAAAATCAAAGAGAAAGAAAATCTTTCAAAGCGAATACAAATAAATTACAGAAGTAACTTGTGATAGATATTAACTGGTTATAAACACAGTTACCCACTATGTCTCAGCAAACTGTCTGAGGTGAAAGGCGGGAAGCATCTTAAGATGAATACCAGAATAAGATTCTTTGAGAGTTAGAAGTGTGGCATAGTTTGAAGTGTTCTGTATACTTAAATATCTAACGATTTGTGTGATTTATTTGTTACCGCATCAGAAAAGATACTAATGGTTTTTTGAGCACAGGAAGGGCACACTTTTGCTTACTGAGCTGTGATAATTTTTATTCGTATGGTTCCTGTTATTTCAGAGTATTGAGAATCATCTATGATTTAGATTTGTCTCACTCAGAAAGGTAGAGACTTAATGTCCAGAGTGAATATGTGTGCTCAGATCTACATATTTTACTCAAAATTACATTAAGATTGGACTCTGAAGCATATAGTATTTTACATTTCAACTTGGTGAGTTGCTAAGATCCTGAAAGCAGCTTCTTATTTGTCACTGTTTCTGCCTAAACTGGTTTGGTAAGTGTAGAAAGATTTATTCATGATATGCCCTGCACTTCTTGAATTTCAAATTTTAAGACAAATTGCATGAGATAAACTAAATATCCCTTTCTTAACTGCCACCTGTGCAATGAAACTTTAAGATATATTCACATAATTTTTTCTTTTTAAATAAATAAAAATAATTGATTTATACACTCACATTCCTATATCAGCCCCTCTTCCTCCTAATCCCCTATACAGATCCTCTCCCATTTCCCCTCCCTCTCCTATGAGAAGGGAGAACCCCCACTAGATTTTAACCTTCAACATAGCCATTTGTCAGTTGTTGCCCCACACCTCCTTACTGTGTTCCATCTTCCAATCTCAGCAGAAATTGTATATCTAAATCCAGGTTAGGTCTGATAGAATGTCAGTTAGGCTGCCTTTCTATAAAAGTGCTCAACTTTCTTAGTTCTTCTGAAAGGAAATTAAATAAAATAAAAGGTTTAAACTAAAAAGGCCTGGGACTGAGACAATCCCTTCAACCAGACAGAGGATGTTTAACCTAGTGAGAGGAGCCTTTTATGCCCTTCATAGAACTGATCCAAGTGCTACTGAGGACTGCTGGCTATGCCTGTCCTCAGGTCCTCCTTATTATGAAGGAATTGCCTTCAATGGAGATTTCAACAGAAACAGCAGCCATATTTCCTGTTCTTGGGGGACAGGACAAAAACTGACCCTGACTGAAGTATCTGCGAGGAGTCTAGGTCTCTGTATAGGTACCCCACCTTCCACCCACAAACACCTATGCGGACAAATTCAGTCCGTGTCCAGGATGGAACCTAATTACTATCTTGTACCTTCCCCAGTTGGATGGTGGGCTTGCAATAACAGACTTACTCCCTGTGTATCAACTAACGTTTTTAATTAATCTCATGATTTTTGTGTTATGATCCTGCCTTTACCCCACTTATATTATCACCTTGCGTCCAGTTTAGAAGAAAGCTATGCTGGCCCACAGTCAAAAAAGAACAATTACTTTAACCCTGGCTGCATTCATGGGAATAGGTATGGCAGTAGGAGTGGGGACAGGTGTGTCAGCTTTGATAGATTGAAGACAGGGAATTAATTCTTTGAGGGATGCTGTCAATGAAGATCTAGCGGCAATAGAGAAGTCCTTTGCGCTTTAGAAAAATCTTTGACCTCCCTGTCTGAGGTAGTTTTGCAAAGCAGGAGAGGTCTTGATTTGTTGTTCCTAAAAGAAGGAGGACTGTGTGCTGCCCTTAAAGAAAAGTGCTGCTTCTATGTAGATCATAAAGGGATAGTTAGAGACTCTATGCAGAAACTGAGAGAAAGATTAGAGTGAAGGAAACGAGAACGGGATGCTCAACGGGGGTGGTTTGAGAAGTGGTTTGAGTCATGACCATCTTGGATAACTTCTTTGATTTCTGCTGTAGCTGGACCAGTCCTTATGATATGTTTAGCTTTAGTTTTTGGCCCTTGTATAATAAATAAAGGGATTGCTTTCATCCAGAGTAGAATTGATGCAGTAAAACTCATGGTTCTTCAGAGACAATAACAACCTATAGTTCAAGTAGATGAAGAGTTAGGGGCCACCAATCTCTACAATTCTATTATTAGAATTAGTATAAAGAGAAGAAGAGGGGATGAAAGGAAATTAAAATAAAATGTTTAAACTACAAAGGCCTGGGAATGAGACTGCAAAGAAAACAAGCGCAGGCATGCTCGAGTCCATCTTGAAACTATGTCACCCAGTCTTGAAGATAAAGGAAGGAATGCAGGAACTGGTTCTGACTATGTTGGCTGACTCACTGACCATCTGGCAGCCCTGCACCTCCTGCTCGCCCTCCCCCTCCCCTTTCTATAGAGAGCATATTTAAAAGCTGAAACATTAACCAGATGCATTGTCTACTTAGATAAGCCCCGGGCTTTAGAATCTTTATATGCCCCGACCTGCACATAACTACTCTGCTGACTCATAATCATGTTGCTGATGTTTAAATGGGCCAATATTGTATAACCGAGCCAAATCGTCCTAACCCCTAACTGCTACCCTATAAAAACCCCGAGTTTTTGAATCGCAGGGTAATTCCTCTGTCTCCTGCATGAGATACATATCGACCCAGTGCTCCGCCATTAAAGCTGCCTTGTGATTTTGCAACAAGAAGGTCTCTCATGTTTCTATTGGTGACCCCGAATCAGGAGACTTGATTGGGGGGCTCCTTTTTGGTGTCCTACACCTCTATTCTGATGTTATCCCTAATAACCCTCCATGTATTGTCACAATATCACAGTCAATAATTCAGGCTGAGACTTTCTGATAAACCAGAGGTCACAGAGGCCTTCAGAACTCCAGGTGATTTGGTTGCTCTCTTACACACTCTTGGTGTTTACCATATTATTCACACAATCCCTCCTTCACTCCTCATCACTAAATCCCCAACTCTAATTTAAACGGGACTCCATGATAGACCCAAAGATACTCGGCAACAGAACTGCAGGTTCTGATATTGACCAAACTTCCCTACAATCTAACTGTCCCACAGTATTACTCCAGTACTCCATTTCTTGTCACATTTTGACAACTTCCAACTCAGGTGGATATTAGAGGTTTTCTGTTGTTTTAAATTTATTTTTCATCTTTAATCCTGTCTTACAGTCCAGACTTCATCACCCTCCTGATCACTCCTGATTTCATACATCCTTCTTCCAATCCACACCTCAAGAGGATGTATTCAACACCCACCAACACTCCATTAGACATTACCGCTTTATGGGGAATCACATCTCTTGAGGGTTAGGTGCATCTAATCTTACTGAGTCCAGACCCATCAGTCCTCTTCTCTATATGTGTTGGGAGGCACATATCAACAGGTTTATGCACCCTGGTTGGTACAGGTTACTTGAGATTGCTGCTCTTCCTATATGGTCATCCTCCTCCTTGGCTACTTCCACCTTTTCCCTAATACAGCCACAGGGGTCACTAGCTTCTGTTTATTGGGTGGTTTTAAATATCTGCATTTGACCCTTTCAGGTTCTTGTTTGGCATTTCAGGGAGCAGTCATGATAGGTCCCTATTTATAAGCACATCATAGTGTTAGTAATAGTGTCAAGCCTTGGGGCCTCCCCCTGAGCTTGAACATATTTGGGCCTATCACTGGACCTTCTTTTCCTTAGGCTCTTATCCACTTTTCTCTCCGAATTTCTCTCATTCAGGAATAATTCTGGGTCTGAGCTTTTGATTTCAGGATGGCAACTCCATCACTTCAACTTTTCTATTCAAAGTGGATATTATAACTTTCTTCTCCCCACTGTAGGGCATGTCATCTAGGGTCCCTCCCTTTGAGTCCCGACAGTCTCTCACCCCCCCCCAGGTCTCTTTTCCATTCTGGAGGGTCCCCCAACTCTTACCTTCTGAGGTTGCATGTTTCCAATCTTTCCGCTGGCCCCTCTGGGTTACAGTCCTTTTTCTTCACCTAGTACCAGATCTGATTCCCCTCTCCCCCACATCCACTGTCCATGTTCTCTCATAGGTCCCTTTTTCCCTCCCCTCTTAAGGTTGCTTTCTTCTCCCTCCATAATGGGATTGAGGCATCCTCACATGGGCCCTTCAAATTTTAATTTCTTGAGTTCTGTGGATTGAATCTTGGGCATTCTGTAATATTTTGGCTAATATCTACTTATTAGCGAGTACATACCATGCATGTTATTTGGATCTGAGTTACCTCACTCAGGGTGATAATTTTTACTTCTTACCATATTTCTGCAAAACTCATGATATCTTCACTCTTAATAGCTGTGTAGTATTCATTGTGTAAATGAACAACATTTTCTGTATATGTTCTTCTGTTGTGGGACATTTTTTTTTCCAGATTCTCGTTATCACAAATAAGACAGCTATCAGCAGAGTGGAATACATGTACCTGTTTTCTGGCCATAAATAAATGTGATGCAAATTATTCCATTGTTTCATTAGGTTTAGAAGTTTTGTCTTTCTTGCTTGTATGAGCTACATTAAATTTTGTGTAATACTGTCTTCCCATTTCTATTCATACCTTCATGTCACAGGTTTTTCCCTATCCAATTACATTAGCATAGAAGAGTTCTGGAATTGGTTCCGAAAAAGGAATGCAGAGCTAAATGTTGCATAGACAGTGAATGTCTAAGGTTAGGAGGAGAAGGAAGATAGTTGTGGCTTTGAAACCGCATGGCATTTACCAGCCACAAGTATCTATCACAAGATTGGGAAAAAAATGTGATAAGCTTTCTTATCAATTGGCTCTGATATCATTGTATTGGCATTTTGTAAATTGTGATTTTATTTATCCATAAATCTGATTAGTTAATTAATGTTTAAGAGTCTTTATTTTACCGGGTCATTGGGTATTGTGATATGCAACGAGGGTTGTAGTTCCAATTAGTAATTGGAATGTGGGATAACATTAGGATAAAAGCCAGAGTAGTGCACATATCCAAGTGAAGGCATCACTCTGCCATTTGAGTAGATTATCTCAGATATATTCCATATATTTCCAGGATGCATACAACACCACTTTTAGAGCTTTGCCTTACTCAGTCATTTGTAATTAAAATGAATATAGTATTCTTTATCCAGCTTTATGATTCTTTATCCTGCTTTATGAGGTAAAATTTCAGGGTGCAAATAAGGAAAATGAGTAGGTAACTATATAGTTCTTTCTGTACATACATAGAAAAACATAGTGAAACCTACTCATGGACATAGAATTACACACAGTCAAGATATAAACAATGACAGCCATGCACACAAACACTCAAGCTCACATAGATTTCATGCCTCAGGTAATCAGAGGACATCACTCTGGATTCTTAGTAAATAACCTTTTTGCTTTGTGAAGAACTGTCATATATCAACTGGATGTATATCTTTCCCTAAAGAAACCTACAAAGTAAACCTTATGATTGTTGAAATTTTGGTTAATATCCATGTAAAGATACTACTCTTTCTATGGTTTTGAATGTGTAGCACACATATTCAGGGATCCCCTCTTGCCAACAAAAGGTCTTAACAATAGTGGACATGATCTGACTTCCCACAAAAGCAGGCTATGTAAATCCCATGACTTATCACATGCTACTGACCTGGTTTTCAGTCATTGTAATTATCTCACCTCTCACAGGAGAAATGACAAATACCTTAACTAGAATAAATGATTCTATACTTGTATTCTTGGACTATATCCTATGTAAACCTGGGATCTTGTTGAGTGCTATGTCTGTATGTTATTTCCATCATAGGCCTACATTTACTTCTTTTTAAAATTTGAAGAGATTTAGTAGTATTCTATGTTTACTAAATAAACAGATCACTGTGGAATGCACCCTGGACTTCTTTTTGGCTTTGCTTCCTCACTAAGTTACAAATAAATAATGAAAGTCCCCTTTTCATTTTGTGGAAATTCTGAAACCAACAATATGATGGATAGCAGTTCTCCAGGGTCTTTCAAACAGGCTGTTGTGAAATCCCACAGAATCTAAAATAAACTATTTATTTTAGGAAGCAAGATTTTATTTCTTCCTTGACCAAGTGAGCATTGAGTAGATTGTTGTTCAGTTTCCATTACTATGTAGGCTTAGTTTTGATCCTCTTGTCCTTGAAGTCCAGATTTAATTTATGTTGGTTTAATAGGATACAGTGTTTTGTTTCAATTTTCAATTGTGTTGAGGCTTATTGTGTTTGCTAGTATTTGGAGAGTTTTGCAGAATGTTGCATGAAGTGTAGAGAAGATGGTATAATATTTTGTGTTTGAGTAAAATGTTCTTTAGATATCTGTTAGTTCCATTTGATGCACAACCTCAGTTTCATTGTTTCTCTGTTTAATTTCTGGGTCAACAACCTGTCAGTTGTAGATAGTGGAGTACTGAAGACTCCTACTACTTTTGTTTGAAGTTTGATGTGCGTTTTAATCTTTATTAATATGTTGTTTATGAAAGTGATTACATTTTACTTGACGCATAGATGCTCAGAAATGAGATGCTATATTGGAAATTTTTCTCTTGATGCGTATGAAATCTCTTTTCATGTCTCTATTAATAAATTTTGGTTGAAAGTTTATTTTATAATAAATTTGAATGGCTACTTCACCATGGTTCTTGACTGCATTTTCTTGGAAAATCTTCCAGCCCTTTACTTTGAATTAATGTGTATTTCTGTTACTGATTTGGGTTTCTTGTATGCAGCTGGATGGTTTCTATTAATGCATTCACTGTGTTAACCTTTTTTTTTTTTCATTTGAGAATAGTGACTAAAGATGTAGAGAGCTGTTAAGGACCAGTGATTTTTAATTCCTGCTATTTTGATGTTGTTTTGTTGTTGTTGTTGTTGTTGTTGTTGTTGTTGTTGTGGTGGTGGTGGTGGTGGTGGTGGTGGTGGTGGTGGTGGTGGTGGTGGTGGTGGTGGTGATGGGGTGTGTGTGTGTGTGCGTGTGTGTGTGTCTACTTTTGGATTTCCTGATGTGGAATTACCTTTTACTTGTGTTCTGTGTTTTCTGGGGTGTAGTTACTCTACTTGTGTTGGAGTTTTCCTTATTGTATGCCCACTAGGTCTGCATTAGTCAAACTATATTGTTAATTTGGTTTTGTTATGTAATATCTTGTTTTCACTTTTTTTGTGGTGATTAATTATTTTGCTGTGCATAGGAGTGTATGGTGGTATTTGTAAATGCTTATAGCCTATTAGACATAGGCCCAAGCATTTCTGGATTTTAAAACTCTCTTTTGAGAAGTGTTGTGTAAATATAATAGGTCTGAATTTATATGTTATTTAGACTTTTTCTCCTGTGGCTTTTAATACTCTATCCCTGTTCTGTGTATTTAGTGTTTTGACAATTTTTCTATGAATATATTGATGATATTTTCTGGTCCTCTGATTTAGAAGTCTTCTTATCTATTCAGATTATTCTGATGTTTGGTTTTTTCATAATCTCCCAAATTTCCTAGATATTTTGTAATAGACTTTTTGGCTTTAGCATTTTCTTTAACAGATGTGTTACTTTCTTATACTGTGTATACTATCCATGTGAATCTTTCATCTATCTCTTTTATTTTGTTGGGTATTCTTGTTTCTGTATTTCCTTTTCTCTTTCCTATGTTTTTTCTTCTTCAAGATTTCATCAGATCGTATTCTTTATTGCTTCTATTTTCATTTTTAGGTCTTGGAGTGTTTTAATCATTTATTCACCTGTTTGATTGTCCTTTTAAGTATTTCTTTTTGTTTGTTAATTTCTTTTCCTTGTTAATGGTCTCTACATGACTGGTTGTACTTTGCCATAATTTTTTAATCGTTTTATTAGTTTCTTTTTTTAAGGGTTATATCATCATTCTAATATTATAATTAAGGTAATTTTTGTGTTATTCATGTGTGTTAGCAATTACAGGGCTTGCTGTTATATGACAACTGAGTTCTTGTTTTGACATACTGAATTGATCTTGAGCCTTTTAATAGTTACTAGTTTTGGCCTGCCTAGTAAAACCACATGGTATTGTGGGAAATATTAAAAAATAAGCCCACCATCCCTCTGAAAGGCTTGACTACACTCCTGTGCTCCTGCCACCATCAACTCTCTCCATATAGTCCCCACATCATCTGGCTCGGTTGTTCCGGGAGCAGCTAGTAGTTCCTCAGCTATGACTCCATATAGTCTATGATCCCACATTTCAGTAACTAAATAGAACCACCATCCTAGCAGTTGCATATAACAATACACAGTAACTCGGTAAAATCAAGACTCTTAAGGCTTAAATAACCAATCAGACTTATGTATCAATAAAAATCACAGTTTACAGGATGACAATACAATAATATCAGAGCTCATTAGTAATGATAAAAAAAACTTTACCCGAGTATTTTTAACCTTGTGAAATCATAGCTACTTGTGGCTGGTAAATGCCACGTGTGTTCATGTCCACAGCCATCTTACTTTTCCTCCTACACTTAGATGATCCATGACTTTTCAACATCTAGCTCTGCCTCCCTTTTCCCAGTCCAATCACAGACCTTCTCTGCAATAAAGTAATTGGACAGGGAAAATCCTTCAGGTCATATTAAAAAAACAGTTATAAAAGGAATAGTCCTAATCCTTGTACTTATAAAATTTTATAAAAGTAGAAGAAATTTATACCAATAAAACCCTTGATTTTGCATCTAAAAAAACTATGTACAATCTAATAAATTATGACTTTATACCCAAGGAGATAAAGGGGTCTGCAACCCTATAGGTTATGAACAATATCAACTAACCAGTACCCCCGGAGCTCGTGTCTCTAGATGCATATGTATCAGAAGATGGCCTAGTCAGCCATCACTGGGAAGAGAGGCCTCTTGGTCTTGCATACTTTATATGCCTCAGTACGGGGGAATGCCAGGGCCAAGAAGTAGGAGAGGGTGGGTAGGGGAGTGTGGTGGGGAGAGTCTAGGGGACTTTTAGAATAGCATTCAAAATATAAATGAAGAAAATACCTAATTAAGTAAATCAATGAAAAAAAAAAAGAAATTATGACTTTAGCTTAGTAACAAGGAGATTTCTACCAAATGAGGTCCTGACTATTCAATCAATTCTAGCTATGCCACTCTGTTCCAGTATGATCATTCCTCTATTCCCTAGAAAGATAGCCTATTAATAACCATCTCCAGCCCCAAAGCCCAGGGAACTGTCTAGATGGCTCTTCATATATTCTTCAAGCTGAATATGGGCATTGAGAAATTATGAAGGGGAGAGGAATGTTAGAGAAAATAGGATTGATAATCTCAGATCTCCATGTCTCGAGTAGATCTGACTGAAGTCCAGGACATCAGGAGTTCAAGCAGGTCTGAATAGAATATCCCCCAGGGCTGCATATTATGCAATATATAAATCCCAAAACTAAATTTTAATATCATCAAGACATATATTTTGTTTGATTTTCTGTTACCTAGTCCTCTGGAAGTCTCTTTTCGTTATATTTTATTCATGTAACTCTGGAAAGTGTAAATAACTTTGACCATAGACATAGAGAAAAAATCTTTTCCCCAAATCAGCATATCCTTGAGCCAGTAAACAGAAAATCCTTTATTTAGACCTCTCTCTCACAGGAATAATATAAACACAAAACACAAAATTATACCCAGTTTGAAAATCAAAACAATCCAAAACAAATGAAGTAAAATAAGATACTGTAGGTGCCTATACTAGGCATTTCCTATCTTCAGAAGCAGGAAAACACACTCAAGATTCCCGTTGAGCCCATGTTATCAGAATATGAGCTTTCTGTGGCTTCTTAAACATCTATCCCATCTTTCCATTTGGCTCTTGGACAGAGACACAGACATTGTATTAATACTTGTATAATATCTGTCTATTGAACTAAGTACCTGGAGCCACAGACATTGATAATTAATTCCTATTCAAAGCAGGCAATGATAATCACTGCACTCTCTACACTGGAGTCCGTGACTAATATTCCCTATCTAATTCTGAAATGTAGGTGATATTTCCTATGTGATTCAGGCAGAATCTGAATATAAATTTATCCTAAAAGCAAAGAATCTTAATTTTAAATTCACAATTTAATCCCACAGCCTGTTTCCTTAGCTCTGCTAGCAGTCTATTTGTTTTAACTCTAGCAGTTGAACTCATGTGACTCCCTTTTATCACTACCCAGTTACTCACTTATGGAGTACTACTCAGCTATTAAAAACAGTGAATTTATGAAATTCATGGACATATGGATGTATCTTAAGGATATTATCCTTAGTGAGGTAACCCAATCACAAAAGAACACATATGATATGCACTCACTGATAAGTGGATATTAGCCCAGAAACTTAGAATACCCAAGATACAATTTGAAAATCACAAAAAAATCAAGAAAAGGTAAGACCAATTTGTGGATACTTCATCCCTCTTTAGAATACAGAAAAAAATACCCATGGAAGGAGTTACAGAGACAAAGTTTGGAGCTAAGATGAAAGGATGGACTATCCAGAGACTACCCCACATGGGGAACTATCCCATAATCAGCCACCAAACACATACACTATTGTATATGAGAGCAAGATATTGCTGAAGGGACCCTGATATTGCTGTCTCGTGTGAGGCTTTGCCAGTGCCTGGCAAATACAGAAGTGGATGCTCATAGTCATCTATAAGTTGGAACACAAGGCCCCCAATGGAGAAGCTAGAGTAAGCGCCAAAGGAGGTTAAGGGGTCTGCAACCCTATAGGTGGAACAACAATATGAACTAACCAATAACCGCAGAGCTTGTGTCTCAAGCTGCATGTGTATCAGAAGGTGGCCTAGTCAGCCATCACTGGGAAGAGAGGCCCTTGGTATTGCAAACTTTATATGCACCAGTACAGAGCGAGGCCAGGGCCTAGAAGTAGGAGTGGGTGGGTAGGGTAGCAGGTCAGAGGAGGGTATAGGGAACATTTGGGATAGCATTTGAAATGTAAATAAAAAAAATCTAATAAAAAATAAAATGAAAACATTTTAGCACATCTGGGGATAAAAAGCAAAAAACAAACAAACAAACAACAACAAAAAATCCCAAAAAACAAAATAAGTCTTAGCTCTGCCTCCCTTTTCCCTGTCCAATTAAAGACCTCCTCTCCACTAATGTAATTGAACTGTGAAAATTATGTGACAATATGGCCATGAGTCCTGCTCTCCTGGATGGCAGCAGACTTCCAGAGTTGCAAGCAAGCTCTGGACCAGGAGCTTGGTAGTGCCATGCTGGAATTGCAGGTAGAGATGTGAACTAGAAGATGTACCATGGAGGGGACATAGCAGATATCCTGGCTATTTTAAACAAGTTTCTCTTTGTATTTTTAAATAGACATGCTTTGTGATTATCAAAAATTATTCCAATTATGGATCTTTTGGTGTTTTGTTCTCTTTCCACAGCATATATCTGAAGTATACCATGTTGAAAGAAGTGTGGGTGAGGAAGTATGTAGTTCCTATGCATGGTTGATGTGAAGGTTTATTCAAGAGATTAGAAATAAAAGAACTAAATGCATTTGGAACCAAGCAGACTGAACACAGTGATATAGGGAAGGAGAAAGTGGAAGAGAAAACAAACAGATGCCAAGAGGCCAGGAGCAAGGCAGGAAGCCATGTGTCCAAGAGACCACAAGGACATGTTGTGTGGGATTATATAAAGATTAGAGTCTGAAGGAAGGAAAGTGAAACTCAGAAACTAGAACAGTTTAGGGTGGTATGTGCAGCAAAAAGTGCTGAGGATTAAGGATTAAAGATTCTGTAGCTGTTACAGGGTAACAAATGTAACAGTGTTTATGAATAACTGGTGGTCTGTGGGGCAATGGGCTAAACACAGACAGCTTAGTTTCCAGTTGAGGCTAGAACTTAAACCCTTGGACCCGGTGGTGATAATTCACCTACATGGGATGGCATGCATTAGACCATGTCTCCTGGACCTCTGTCTCCTTTCCAAATTACCACCCACACAGTCCCCATTGGAGAGGCCTAGCTATTAGCCATGTAGGAACAGCACCAAGCCTTCCTACATGCAAATAAGGTTTCCCCAAAGTCTCAATCCAAGACAATGAGAGATGCCTGATGTCAACCCTTCAATCACCCCCAGAACTGTATATAAATACATGCGAGTCTGGGGCTCCCCAAAAAGAAGACTACCCCACATCTCAGCCATCCCTGCTAATGTTCCTCTGTTAGCAATAGACATAAAAGAATGCTTTTCCCATCCCCCTCCACCCCTGAGAGTATAAACGTTTGCATTCTTGGTACCTCCATTTAGAACTCTGGCCCAGCCTCATGATATTAATGGTCTGCTCTCCCGCAGGGAATGGCTAATAGTCCAATCATTTGTCAGGAGGCTGTATTCACTGCATTAATATCCTATTTAGACTAAGGACTCAATATCTATCATTACATGGATGATATTTCAGTTTGGGGAGTCTCTTCTACCTCCCCATCTGAACTTAAGGAACAGCTAATAACCTCCCTATCTGCCCTAGTATTCAAAACAGCCCCTCACAAAACCCAAATTATTCCAACCATTGCATTTTTAGGAACAGAGATTTCCCTTACTTCAATATGTCACCTCAAACCCACCATTTCCTTCTCTCAAAAAATAACTCTTGCCTCCCTCCAGATCTTTCTGGGCAACCTCAGTTGGCCTTATCCCTAGCTCCCCCTTCCTATAAGCACCCTTCGACCCCTCTTTAACCTCCTGAAAGGAGAAAAAAGTCTGTCCTCCCTGAGAACACTGTCCCCAAGACAGTCCGTGTTCTAAATTCAGTCAATGCAGCCCTAAAAGATAAGGAACGTCCTAGGTATTACCCAACAAAACCTATACCACTCCTCATCTTTAACTCTTCCCCTGACCCATCCAGCATTTCCAGTTATTCGAGGGCCTCGAGGGGACCTTCTCCTAAGAACCAAATGGGGGGAGCGAGAGATGAGAATTAAGTGCTATGAAGGACAAAGGGAAGCACTCTGATTAGCATCAAGGTCTCACTATATTCAACAAGGCTCAAGGCTTAAATGGACAAGCAAAAGGGGAATTACTTCTCAGCAGGAGGAATGGGACAATGGAAATGCACAAGCAAAGGAGAAGGTACTTCTCAGTAGGAGGGATGGGCCAGCTGAATTTTTTTTTTTTTTTTTTTTGTGGACTACACAGGAAGCAGGAACTTGGTGGTATCAGGGTACATCTTGTGGTCAGGACATCTGGCGCTGACTTAGGGCTGAAAAAATCTGTGGTTGTTCTCAGAGCTGTGCATCTGTGGCCTGCTTTTGATCCCCTTTTCTTCTCTGGGGCGAGGGAGGCCCAATTCAGAGATCAAGACAATATATTGTTAATAGCTCCCAACACTCCCCTATGCTTTTGGGGCACCTTTACCAACATCAGGGGGTCCTGGAATGGGTCCACACCCTGATGGATGGCAAACCCCAAATTTTAAATGAGGTAGATGCCATCAGTAGAATAATTTTAAATTAGAGGGATGGAGCCCTGCAAACCCTACAAAAAGAACCCGAACTTGTCATCCCCTTCTCCCTCTCTGATATTCAGTGGCTAAACAAAAATCACTCCTGCTTGGCTATCAACTTAATAGGATTCCAAGGACAAATTGGCAACCATTATCCTGAGGAGAAGTGGGCCTCGGCCCTCCCTCTGTTGCAATGGCTACCCCCAAAATATTTTCAAAAGAGCCCATAGCAGGAGCCCCGTCAATATTTACTGATTAGGGAAAGATGGAGGCTCCTCCGATTCAAAGAGCTACCCAGTCACTCCCCCCAATATAAAGAAATACATATCATCTATTTAGCCCTACAAGAAGTCGAGGTCCCCCTTCAGCTCTTTTCAGTGTATATGCAGTCAATTTTCTCCCCTGGTTGTCAAGATCCTTCATCAAACTAGATGTGAGAACTATTCCTTCGTCTGAGCCTTTTGTTCCAAGAGCTGTATGTAACACTTGGAAAGAGATCTTTTCTCCTGTAGAGCCACCTGAGGTCCCACTGCACGTCTCACTGGATTGTTGGATTTTCAGCCCAGCCTGATCCGACTCAGTTCAGAGAGGCTCTGAGTTACTGAGTTACATGGAAGGTGTGGCAGAGACTTTGTCTCCCTGCTTACACTCACTTCCCTTTGCTGGAAAATCTCTGAAAGCCAGGCCCACAGTGCCCAGCATCCACTTTATTTTATATAAATAAGGATCAGAGTGCCATCCTTACTATAGACAAATAGGCCATTTGTCCTAAGTTTGAGACTTAACACATTTAATTTCTGAATACAAGGATGGATTCTTGGAAGTCAGCTCTAAGTTAAATGATGTTGACATTATCTTGCTGGATAGTTATAGGAGAGTTGTGTACTTTTCTAGCAGCCCAAAGTCAGTTTGAAGTCACGGCATTTCAAATAATCATTGTTCCTAAAGCCTGATCTCTGTTCAGATGAGTACATACCTGCAATGGAGAAGTGCAGTCCCATTTTTTAAGGTAACAAATTCCTAAGGAGAATATTATGGCAGGACAAGAGCATTCATTGATGGAGCTCACAAACGCAGGAATTGCTTCTTTATAGAAATAATTTTAATATTAGTATTTAGTTCTTTTATTGTTCAGAATAGTTTTCACTATACTAGATTTTTTTTGTTGCACATGAAGTGGTGATGTTCTCTTTCAAAGTCTATAAAAAAATGCCTTGAAATTTTGATGAGGATTCCATTTTATCAGTAAATTGATTTTGGTAAGATGGATACTTTCACTATGATAATCCTATCAATACATGAGCATGGGAGATCCTTTCCTCTTTTGGTATGCTCCTTATAAGATTACTTTCTTCAGTGACACGAAGTTGTTGTCAAATGGACCTTTTACCAGCTTGAATAAAGTTACAAGATATTTTATAATATTTGTGCCTATTTGTGAAGTGTATTGTTTTCCTACCTTCATTTTTGGCCTATTTATCAATTCGATAAAAGAAGGCTACTGATTTTGAGGTAATTTTTGTTTAGCCACTTCTCTGAAATAGCCAGCCATATGAGTGCAATGGTAGAATGTTGATGGTCATTTATGTATATTAACATATAATTCATGAATAATGTTACCTTTAATTCTTCCTTGCCAATTTGAATCTCCTTCATCACTTTTTATCGTGTAATTGCTCTAGCTAGAACAGCTAGTACTATCTTACATTGAGACAGAGAGAGGGGGCAGTGTTTTCTTGTCCCTGATTTTAGAGGGACTGTTTCATATTTTCTGTTCATTAACGTTATGTTGGCTCTTGGCTTACTCTATATTGCTTTCTTTATGTTTACATATGTGCCTTGAATTTCTGATTTAAGTCTTTAATGTGAAGGGGTATTGTGTTTTGACAAAGGCTTTTTCAGCATCCAAGAATACCATATGTTTATTTACATGGACAATCCAATCCCCAACCACAAGTGTCCTCTAAACTGCTTCAGTGTCTTGAGGTTATGAATCCACCTGTGAATGAATACAGACCTGGAAGTCCTATACAGTATGTGTGTCGGAGAACTCATATGAGATGGTATGTGCTGTCTATTTGATGGTCCAGTGTCTGAGAGATCTCAGATGTCCAGATTAATTGAGACTGCTGATCCTCACAGGATCAACCTTCTCCTGAGCTTCTTTCAGCCTTCCCTAATTCAACAACAGGGGCCAGCTGCTTCTGTCCATTGATTGGGTGCACATATCTGCATCTGACTCTTCCAGCTGCTTGTTAGGATTTTTGGAGGACAGTCACAATAGGTCCCTTATTGTGAGTGCTCTGTAGCCTCAGTAATAGTATCAGGCCTTTGGACACGCCCTTGAGCTGGAACTCACTTTGGGCCTATTGCTGGAACTTCTTTTCTTTAGGCTCCTATTCATTTCCATCACTGCAGTTCTTTCAGATAGGAACCATTATGGGTCAAATGTGTGAATGGGACAGCCACCCCATCCCTTACTTGATGTTCTGTCTTCCTTCTGGAGGTGGATTCTATAAGTTCCCTCTCCCTGCTGTCAGGCATTTCATCTAAGGTCCCTTACTTTGAGTCTTGGGGGTTTCTCACCTGCCAGGTCTCTGGTGCATTCTGTGGGGTCACCTCAACCTCCTATTTTCTGAGGTTGCCTGTTCATATTCTTTCTGCTGGCTCTCAGGTCTTCAGTCCTTTTCCCTCATCCAAATCCAGATAAGGTTTCCATTTCTCTCCAACTCCCTCCAACCCCATCCACTTTCCTTTGCAACTCTCTTCCTCCCTTCCGACTTGTGATTGCTTTCTTCTTTTCCCAAGTGGGAATGAGTTGTCCTCACTTGGGCACTTCAGCTTCTTGACCTTTTCAGTTCTGTGGACAGTATTGTCAGTATTCTGAATGTTTTGTTGCTGTTGTTGTTGTTTGTTTGTTTGTTTGTTTGTTTTCTGGCTAATATCCCTTTATTTGTGAGTACATACCATGCATGTCCTTTCGGGTCTGAGTTACCCCACTCAGGATATTTTCTAATTCCATTCATGTGCCTGCAAATCTCAGGATGTCCTCATTTTTAATAGCTGACTAGTATCCTATTGTGTAAATGAAACACATTTACTGTATGCATTCTTCTGTTACTGGACATCTAGGTTGTTTCCAGATTCTGTCTATAACAAAGAAGGACACTATAACATAGTGGCACTCATACACCTATGGAATGTTGGAGAATCTTTTTAGGTATATTTCCAAGAGTGGTACAGCTGGGTCTACAGGTAGATCTATTTCCAATTTTCTGATGAACCTGCAGACTGATTTCCAGAGTGTTTATACCAGTTTGCAATCCCACCAGCAATGGAGGAATGTTCCTATTTCTCCACATCCTCAACAGCATCTGCTGTCACCTGAAGTTTGATCTTAGCTATTCTGATTGGTGTATGGTGGAATCTTAGGGAAGTTTTGGTTTTTCATTTCCCTGATCACTAGGGACTTTGAACATTTCTTTAGGTGATTCTCTGCCATTCGAGATTCCTCTGTTGTGAATTCTGGTTTCAATACTATTCCCCATTTTTGATTGGACTATTTGGATATTTTGTGGTTTGCTTCTTGGGTTCTTTATATATTTTGAATATTAGCCCTCTATTGGATGTGCTGTTAGTGAAGATGTTTTACCAATCTATAAGTTGCCGATTTGTCTTATTGAATATGCCCATTGCTTTGCAGAAGCTTTCCAGCTTCATGAGGTAACATTTTTTCAATTCTTGATCTTAGCTACTGAACCATTGGAGTTTTGTTAAGGAAATTCCCCCTGTGCCAATGAGGACAAGGCTTTTTCTCACTTTCTCTCCCATTAATTTCTTCTGTTATGTTGAGGTTCTTGATCCACTAGACTTGAGCTTAGTGCAAGGTGACAAATATGGGTCTATTTTAATACACTCAGCCAGTTAGACCAGCGCCATATTGGAAGAAGCTTTCCTTTTTCCATTGTATATTTTTGGCTTCTTTGTTAAAGATCAAGTGTGCATGTATGGTTTTATTTATGGGTCATCAATTTTGTTCCATTGATCAATGTTTCTGTATCTTTACTAATACCATGCAATATTTTATCACTATTGCAGAAGTGCAGCTTGAGGTCAGGAATGCTGATTCTACCATCTGATATTTTTTTTTGTTTTTTATAAGATATTTTTTCTTCATTTAAATTCCAAATGATATTCTCTTTCCTGGTTTCCCCACCTCAAAAACCACCCCTTGCTTCCCCACTATCTCTGCTCACCAACCCACCTACTCCCACTTACTGTTCTTGGCATTCTCCGTTCAGACCGAGGCATAGAGCCTTCACAGTACCCAGAGTATTTCCTCCCATTGATGACTGACTAGGCCATCTTCTGCTACATATGTATGTAGCTGGAGACCTGAGTTCCACTATGTGTACAATTTAGTTGGTGGTTTGGTGTCTAGGAGATCTGCGGTTACTGGTTTGTTCATATTATTGTTCCTCCTATGGGGTTGCTAACCCCTTCAGCTCCTTAGACCCCATGTCAAGCACCTTCATTGTGGAACCATGTACTCAGTAGAATGGTAGGACTTAGGATCCACCTCTGTTTTAGTCAGGCACTGACAGAGCCTCTCAGGGGACAGCTATATCAGGCTCCTGTCAGCAAGCTCTTATTGACATCCACAAAAGTGTGTGGGTTTGGTGATTTTATATGGGATGGATTCTCTGGTGATGCAGTCTCTGGATGCTCATTCTTCCAGTCTCTGCTCCACACTTTGTCCTTGTAACTCTTTCAATTGGTATTTTGTTACCCCTTCTAAAGAGAATTGAAGTATCCTAAAGTTGGTATCCCTTCTTCTTGTGTTTCGTGTGGTTTATGAATTATATCTTGGGTATTCTGAGGTTCTGAGCAAATATCCACTTATCACTGAGTGTGCACAATGTGTGTTCTTTTGTGATTGGCTTACCTCACTCAGGATGATAGTATATAGTTCCAAACGTTTCCCTAAAAATTTCAAAATTTTTGTTTTAATAGTTGATTAGTACTCCATTGTGTAAATAGACCAAATTTTCTGTATCCATTCCTTTACTGAGGGACATCTGTTTTTTTTTTTTTTTTTTCAACTTCTGGATATTATAAATGAGGCTGCTATGAACATAGTGGAACATGTGTCCTTATTACAAAGTGGAGCATCTTCTGGTTATATGCCCAGGAGTGGTAATGCTGGATCTTCTTGTAGTACTATGTCCAGTTTTCTGAGGAAACACCAAAATGATTTCCGAAGAGGTTGTACAAGCTCACCATCCCACCAGCAATGGAGAACATTTCCTCTTTCTCCACATCCTTGCCAGCATCTGCTGTCACCTGAGTTTTTATCTTAGCCAATCTGAGTGGTGTGAGATAGAATCTCATAATTGTTTTAATTTGCATTTCTCTGATGACTAAGGATATTGAACATTTTTTAGGTGCTTCTTGGACATTTGATATTCTTCTGTGGAGAATTATTTGTTTAGCTCTACACTCATTTTTAGTGAGGTTATTTTGTTCTTTGAAGTCTACCTTCCTCAGTTCTTTGTATATATTCGATATTAGCCCTCTGTCGGATGTAGAATTGGTAAAGATATTTTTTCCAATCTGTTGGTTGCCTATTTTACTTATTGACACTGTCCTTTTCCTTACAAAAGTGTTGCAATATTATGATGTCCCTTTTGACAATACTTTATGTTACAGCACAAGCCAGTTGTTCAGTTCAGGAATTTTCCACCTATGCCCATATGTTCCAGGTTCTTCCCACTTTCTCCTCTGTAAGTCTCACTGTATCTGGTTTTATGTGGATGTCCTTGATCCACTTGGACTTGAACTTTGTGGCAGGTGGTAAGAATTTGCATTCTTCAACTTCCTTACTGCCAGTTGAACCAGCACCATTTGTTGAAAATGCTGCCTTTATTCCACAGAATGGTTTATCTACTTTGTCAAAGAACCAGTGAACATCCATGTTTGAGTTCATTTCTGGGTTTTCAATTCTATACCATTTATCTACCTGCCTTTCACTGTACCTGTACCATGCGGTTTTTCTCACAATTGCTCTGTAGTTCAGCTTGAGTCAGGGATTGCGATTCTACCCAAAGTTTATTATTGTAGA
Source organism: Mus caroli (assembly GCF_978045245.1). NCBI lineage: Eukaryota > Metazoa > Chordata > Mammalia > Rodentia > Muridae > Mus > Mus caroli. Next base: position 10,902,123 of record NW_028227277.1, read on the forward strand.
GAATAGTTTTAAATATCCTAAGATTTTTGTTATTCCAGATGAATTTGCAAATTTCCCTTTCTAACTCTGTGAAGAATTGAATGGAATTTTTTTTATGGGAATTGCATTGAATCTATAGATTGCTTTCAGCAAAATGGTCATTTTTACTATATTAATCCCGCCAATACATGAGCATGGAACATCTTTCCATCTTCAGAGATATTCTTTGATTTATTTCTTCAGAGACTTTAAGATTTTATCATACAGAAATTTCACTTGCTTAAGTAGAGTCACACAAATGTATATTATATTATTTGTGACTATTGTAAAGGGAGCTGTTTCCCTAATTTCTTTCTCAGCCTATTATCCTTTGTGTAGAGGAAGGCCACTGATTTGGTTGAGTTAATTTTATTTCCCCCTAATTTGATGAAGTTGTTTATCAGGTTTAGGAGTTCTCTAGTGGAATTTTTAGGGTTAATTAAGTATACTATTATGGCATCTGCAAATGGTAATAGTTTAAATTCTTCCTTTCCAATTTGTATCCCTTTGATCTCCTCTTGTTGTCTAGTTGCTCTGGATAGGACTACAAGTACCATATTGAATAGAGAGGGAGAGAGTAGACAACCTTGTCTATTCCCTGATATTAGTGGGATTGCTTCAAATTTCTCTCCATTTAGTTTGATGTTAGCACCTGTTTTGCTGTATATTGCTTTTCCTATGTTTAGATATGGGCCTTGAATTCCTGGTATTTACAAGAATTTTATCATGAAGGGGTGTTGGATTTTGTCAAATGCTTTCTCAGCATCTAATGAGATGATTATTAGGTTTGTCTTTAAGTTTGGACATATAGTGTATTGCATTGATGGATTTCCATATATTGAACCATCCCTGAATCCCTGTGATGAAGCCTACTTGATCATGTTGGATGACCTTTTTGATGTGTTCCTGGATTCGATTTGGAATAATTTTATTATTTTTGCATCGTTATTCATAAGGGAAATTGGTCTGAAAACCTCTTTGTTTTTTGGGTCATTTTGTGATTTAGATGACAGAGTAAAGGTGGCTTCAAAGAATGAATTGGGTAGAGTGTCTTCTGTTTCTATTTAGTGAAATCGTTTGATGAGTATTGGTATTATGTGTTCTTTGAGTGTCTAATAGAACTCTGGCCTAAACCCATCTAGGCCTGGGCTTTTTTTGGTTTTGAAACGATTAATGACTATTTCTATTTCTTTAAGGAAAATGGGACTGTTTAGATTATTTATATGCTCTTGATTTAACTTTGGTACCTGGGATCTGTATAGATATTTGTCCATTTCATCCAGGTTTTCTACTTTTGTTGATTATAGCCTTTTGTAGTGGGATGTGATGATACTTTTGATTTCCTCAGCTTCTGTTGTTATGTCTCCTGTTTCATTTCTGATTTTTAAAATTGGGATACTGTCCCTGTGCCCTCTAGTCAGGCTAAAGGTTTATCTATCTTTTTTATTTTCTCAAAGAACCAGCTACTGGTTTGGATGATTCTTTGTATAGTTCTCTTTGTTTCCATTTGGGTGATTTCAGCCCTGATTTTGATTATTACCCGTCATCTACTCCTGTTGGGTGAATTTGCTTCCTTTTGTCCTAGAGTGTATAGGTATACTATCAGGCTGGTAGTGTATGCTCTCTCTAGTTTCTTTTTGGAGGCACTCAGAGCTATGAGTTTTCCTCTTAGAAATGCTTTCATTGTGTGCCATAAGTTTGTGTAAGTTGTGGCTTTATTTTCATTAAACTCTAAAATGTTGTTAATTTCTTTCTTTATTTCTTCCTTGACCAAGTTATGATTGGCTAGAGTGTTGTTTGATTTCCAGGTGAAAATTGGCTTTCTGTTATTTATGTTGTTATTGAATGTCACCCTTATTCTGTGGTGATCTGATAGGATGCATGTGCTAATTTCAATATTTTTATGCCTTTTCAGGCCTGTTTTATGACCAATTATAGAAAAATGATTGTTGCTTCCTGTTATTTTGTTGTTGTTGTTGTTGTTATAGTTGAGATTCTTTTCTTTAGGCTATCATATTTTTGGTTTGTTGAAGCATTACTTTCTTTCATTTTCAAAGTTGTAGTTTCAGTCCTTGTGTTGTGTTTTCCCTTTATTATCCTTTGAAGGGCTGGATTCATGGAAAGATATTGTGGGAATTTGGTTTTGACTTGAAACACTTTCCTTTCTCAATCTATGGTAATTGAGAGTTTTGCTGGATAAAGTAGCCTGGGCTGGCTTTTGTGTTCTCTTAGGGTCTGTATAACATCTGGCGATAATCTTCCTGCTTTCTTAGTCTCTGATGAGAAGTCTGGTGTAATTCTAATAGGTCTGCCTTTATATGTCACTTGACCTTTTTCCCTTAATACTTTTAATATTCTATCTTTATTTAGTGGATTTGTTGTTCTCATTATTATGTGCTGGGAGGAAATTCTTTTCTGGTCCAGTCTATTTAGAGTTTTGTAGGATTCTTGTATGATCATAGGCATCTCTTTCTTTAGGTTTGAGAAGTTTTGGTTTTTGTTTCTGTTTTTGTTTGGTTTTTTGGTTGGTTGATTTTCTTCTATAATTTTGTTGAAGATATTTGCTGGCCCTTTAATTTGAAACTCTTCATTCTCATCTACTCCTAGTATCTGTAATTTTGGTCTTCTCATTATGTTCTGGATTTCCTGGATTTCTTGGGTTAGGATCTTTTTGCATTTTGCATTTTCTTTGATTGTTGTGTCCATGATTTCTATGGAATCTTCTGCTTCTGATATTCTCTCCTCCATCTCTTATATTCTGTTGCAAATTCTCATATCTATGGCTCCAAATTTCCTTTGTAGGTTTTTTACCTCCGAAGTTGTCTCCCTTTGACTTTTCTTTAATGTTTCTACTTTCCTTTTTAGGTCTTGGATGTTTTTGTTCAATTCCATCACCTGTTTGTTTGTGTCTTCCTGTAATTCTTTACAGGATTTCTGTGTTTCTTTTTTAAGGGCTTCTACTTGTGTAGCAGAGTTTTCCTGTAATTCTTTAAAAGAATTTTGGAGCCGGGCGTGGTGGCACACGCCTTTGATCCCAGCACTCGGGAGGCAGAGGCAGGCGGATTTCTGAGTTCGAGGCCAGCCTGGTCTACAAAGTGAGTTCCAGGACAGCCAGGGCTATACAGAAAAACCCTGTCTCGAAAAACCAAAAAAAAAAAAAAAAAAAAAAAAAAAAAAAAAAAAAAAAAAAAAAAAAAGAATTTTGGGTTTCCTCTTTATGGGCTTCTACCTGTTTAACTATGTTTTTTTTGTATTTCTTTAAGTGCGTTATTAAATTACTTCTTAAAATCCTCTTCCAGCATCTTGCAATATGATTTTAAAAATGAATCGTGTTTTTCAGGTTTGTTGGTGTATCCAGGACTCGCTGTGGTGGGAGAGCTGGTTTTTGATGATGGTGAGTGGTCTTGGTTTCTTTTAGTAAGATTCTTACATTTGCCTTTTGCCATCTGGTAAACTCTGGTGTTAGTTGTTATAGCTGTCTCTGGCTGGAGTTTGTTTCTACTGTGATTATGTTAGCCTATGTCAGCAGTCCTAGGAGTCTAACTCTCTCCTGAGTCCCAGTGTTCAGAATATTCTCTGCATGCCACCTCCACTCTTACAGGGAAGGTGCACGAAGATCTGGAGCTCAGCTTTACCTCCTGGCTGAAAATGCAGGCCTGAAAGGGGCGCTTTCCCAGAAGCGATGTTGCTTCTGCAGCCTGTGAGCCCTCCGTGGAGACCACATCTCCTCGGGTGGGAAAAGTGTGCAGATGTCTGGCGCTCAGTTCTGCTTCCTGGCTGAAGATTCAGGCCCAAAAGATGCTCTGTTCTAGAAGCTTTGCTGCTTTTTCAGCAAGTGCACTCTCCTGCCCAGACTTGTCTCTTCTGGACCTGGGACACAAGATGACTCTCTCACTCTTAGAGCTTAGAGCTTAGTGCTTCGAGCCCTCCCTGGATGCCACCTCTCCTCTGGTGTAATAAGTCTCTGTGCTTCTCCTTTAAAGTGCTTCTATCTGTTTCCTTTGCTCCCCTGTTTTTCTCTAAGGGAGTTATTTATATCCTCCATAAAATCTTCTGTAAGCTTCACGACACATGATTTTAACTCTACATCTTGCTTTTCTGGTGTGTTGGGGATTCCAGGACTTGCTGTGTTGAGGGAACTGGCTTATGATGTTGCCAAATAATCTTGTTTTCTGTTGGTAAGATTCTTAGATTTGCCTTTTGCCATCTGGTTATCTCTGGTGTTAGATGTTCTTGCTGTCTCTGGCTGGAGCTTGTTCCTCCTGTAGGTGTGTAATCCTCTGTCTCCACTCCTGGAAGACTAGCTCTCTCCTGGCAGAACTTGTGCACTAAGGAAGGACTCTGGGACAGCCCAAGCTGTGGTTGCAGATTTTGGACAGGAAGAATCCTGTCCTAGCTGCTCCACTGATCTTGTTCTCCTTGTCAGCCCCTCTCCACAAAGTTATTGGACAGAAAGTGGCTGTCTAAACTCCTTTCCCAGGAGCAAAAAAAAAAAAAAAAAAAAACTCCTGGAAGAAGAGGTCCCTCCTGGTGGGAACCATGCTCAGCAGGCTGTGGAACAGCCTCAGGTAGCAGGTACAGATCCAGAAGTGATTTGTTAATGAACCAATATTATCGCTGTTATGTATGTGCTTCAAATTCGATGTGTTTGTTACAGTTATGTGCATCCAATAAGTGAGTCTGCATCCAATTTCATTCCAATATAGAAAATGACTTTACAATATTAGTTGCACCTAGTTGGTTATGATATTTAACGATGTAATATATAAATTAGTTGTGAAGAAAAGCCTATATTCAATTTAATATATCAAGTGAATAAAATAGATGCAAAATGCCATCGAGATCAATTTTGTTAGCCATCTCAATCTTAGAATGTAGTAGGGAACCATTTTTTTTTCTTTAGTTCATTTGTTTGTTTGTTTTTAATTTCATGTTACTCTTCTTTGTTTTTCCCAAACAGGTTTTTGTATATTATGGTTCTGTATTTTGATTATATTTTAATTGGAGTTTAGTATTTCCTTTTTTCGGGTCACAAAAGGCTTACTATTTTTAGAAGAAATGTGAAGCCTTAATGATTTCAATGTCAAGTAAAATATGGAAACACTAACAACTTAGGAGAAAAGGCCAAATTCTCCAAACCAGTTTTTCTAGATCATATTCAAGGGAATATGGCAAAACAAATACAAATCTGTAATTAAAATAAATACAGAAAAGGAAGATAAATTCTGTTTTTAAAGGATCCCAAATCCTTTCAATTCTGGAAAAATGATTTATAAAACTTTCTTCATGAATTATATTTTAAAATTTAAATTATCTATTCTGGTTTTTAAAAAAGGAACTTTATTTTTTTTTATACTCTAGCAAATATGGCAAGATTTTACTTACTTCCCTACATATAATTGCTGTTATCATCTCTCTCTCTCTCTCTCTCTCTCTCTCTCTCTCTCTCTCTCTCTCTCTCTCTCTCTGTCTGTCTCCCCACACAACAACAAAAACACAAAACCAAAAACTGAAAAGAAATGAAACGTAAATCTTGGAGTACATTAAACACAAACTTTTATGTATCCCATTTACTGCTTCTTATGGTATTGCTTGGATTCATGAATGTGTTATCCTTAAGAGATCATGCCAATAGCTTCATTTGTATCATGATGTTCATTCCTATATCAGTCTTTGAGGGTAAAAAAGACAGAGAGTGTAAGGAATTTTTAATTATGTTTGTATTCCAGATATGGTAGGTTTTGGAGTATGGGTGTACAAAGTGTCAAGGCACAGGATAAATGGTCTTTCAAATGATTTTGAAATTATAAAATTATAAAACTCAATATGGATATTTTAAAACAGTAAGTTCTTAAACTGAGTGATTGTATATACAATCAACTGGAACTTATTTTTCTTTAAACAACAACAAAAAAATTCCTTCTTTGGTATATGTGTAGTCTTCTATTGTTTACCAAGTAAATTAGAACAATATGCTTTTTCACACCGTTTACATGAGACCACAAAATCTATATGAAATATTTCACATGAACACTGTGCAAATCAACCCACATTTTCAGGGTTGAGTCAAGCACTGAATTGTTATGTGTTCATTAGGTACTGATATGGACATTTAGGAAGTATGTCATATTCTAATTTCTTTCCAATGAAGAAAATAACTTCTGAGTATAAGTTATGCCTCCGTATCAAATTTTTATATACTAATTAGTGGTAAAGGAGAGTCTATATATGGTTTAATATATCAACTCAATATAAGAGATGAAAAACGCTACTGATTTCACGGTTTGTGATGGCTATCTACTGCTCTGGGTGTTTTTCTCCTTGCTCCAAATTACTGGTTTTGGTTTCTACCAAAGAGGTATTTTTGTGGATTACATTTCTGTATTTTAATCTTTTTGTAAGATGAGTTCTGAGTCTGTGTGTTTCTCATGTATATTTTCATCAGATTCTGCTTGTTCCTTTTCTTTGTTCTATTCTGCTTTTTTTTATTTTTGTTTATGTCATTTTATATTATATTTTAAATATTAATTTTTGTTTTAGTAAGAGAAAATATTTGGGGCTGAGATGGGAAGTTTAAAGGATGAGACATGCTTGGTGGCACATGCCTTTAATCCCAGCACTTGGGAGGCAGAGGCAGGCGAATTTCTTAGCTCAAGGCCAGCCTGGTCTACAGAGAGAGTTCCAGGACAGCCAGGGATATTCAGAAAAACTCTATCTCAAAAAAAAAAAATTAAATAACAGTACCTATGGAAAAAAGTCAAATTCTAATTTTAGAAATTAAATAAAAGCTAGAAAGATTTCTTTACCTCACTTTAAAGACCTGTTTTCCTATGACATGCCCAAGGCTCATTTTCATGTGTGCCTAAACTCAATTGTTGTTAATATCTATTTACTCATCAAAAAGATAAAAAAATCAAGCAGGCACAAAATTTCTTTGAGTACATGTACTCTAAGATGTATAAAAACATATTTAGCAATCTTAACGTTTGAAATATCTAATTAGGAAAATAAGGTAGTAAATGAATTGTGGTAATTTATAATCCTTCCTGTGTTGACTTTGAATGACATCACCAAAAATCTTAATATTCATACTTTATTAACTGAAATGGTGAATTTAAGTTCTCTGAGATATACTCACATTAAATTTCTTGGCCACAAATTTTAATTAAAATTGAAGACATTTATACAAGTTCCAAGATTTCTAATGAGACCAATCCATGTTAAAACCAATAGAAGATAAATACATAGTATTTCAATACTGAGATGAAAGTCATGTCATATTTTGCATGTTGTGGATATTTTAATTGAAAAAGTAGCCTAGAAAGAACAGTTATTCAAATCCTGGAATGAAAAGAATTTATCAATGAATGACATAATTGTGCAGCATTTAGGTTTTAGTGTTAAAACATAGGATATGAAATATGTAAAAGCAGTACTTCATGAAAATGTGTAAAATATTATTGCGAGCAAATAGCACCATGAGTAATTCTGCAAGCCAGGAAGAACACACAGTTATATGGGCAGAATGAAACAATGTTGTAGTCATGGTGTCATCCATATTATTTCTGCTTTGGTGGAGAATATAAATGGGAAAGAAAGTAGAAAAGAAAATTCTCAGAAGATTATGCTAGGCATGAAAACACTGAATGCAATGAAGAAAGGCATACCCTGATACAGCATAGAGTAGGTAACGTCTCAAAACCTGGAGAGAATTTGAATACATTGTATAACTGAATATTTGTCCTTTAACTCATATGAATTAGGAAAGACTTTTTAAATTATTGTAATAGAGTGTCATAGGTTAATAGAGTATGGCCAGGGGCAGGAGGCAGGTCTTTCCTGAACATTTAGAAAAGCAAAAATGTTGTACATGTACCTTCATTGACTCACTGGGATAAATTTTGCAGGCTCAGGTAAAAAACAATCTGAGTCTGTCCATTAACAGTTAAGACTCATGACCTAACCATAGGAATGAAAAACAGACCCACATTCATAATTATCAGAGACTCTTATACCTAATGTGAACTCAGATAAATTAGGATGTAAACTTCACAGTACTGCAAAAGAAAAAAAAAAATCAGTTAATACCATGCTTTGAAATTGTTAAACTGTGCTTTCAAGTCAGGGAAGAAAAATGTTAATTCAAAAGTGACACTAAGACTCACCTGGCTTATTTCTGACATTGTGCAGTCTTCACAATTTTAAGAAGGAAAGAGAGACCCTTAGAGCTCAGTAGCTTTTTTTTTTTTCTTTTTATTTTTTTTTTTTGACTGGCAATTAAAATACCAATTCAATCATGATATAGGTGGAAATGCTAAAGTCTACAAACCAGTTTCTGTAGGTCACACAATAGGAAAAATTCAAGATAATTATCAATCTGTACATAAAATTAAAAAAGAGAAAGAAGACATATTTAATGGTTAACTCTCCTGAAAATTTCTCAAATCAGCCAAAAATTTTTTTGAAAAATCTGTTCTGTAATTTACATATAAACTTTAAATTGTTTAGTATTCCTAATTTTTAAACAGTATATTTTAATGAAATATTCATCTTCTACCAAATATGTTCATGTTCTCCTCTGTTACCAACACACATTTTTTTCTTCATTATCTCTCTTAGGGTAAAACACAAAAACATAAACCATAAAACTGACCAAAAAAAAGAAGGAAAGAAAGAAGAGAAAAGTAAATCATGTAGTCCATGAAACACAAACTTCTATTATCTGCTGAACTACTAATTTTGGTTAAGCTTGGGGTGGGTTATTTTGTTATCCTTAAAAGATCATGCCCATAGCTTCAAAAACTGTATCATGTTAATTATTTCTGTGCCAGTCTTTAAAGGTAACAAACATATTGAGTGAAAAGAATTTAAAACTTGCAAGTGTTTCAGATGTGTTGACATTTTTACATGGGTAATGAGAGTCATGGGATATGATAAATAGTTATCTCAAAGGCTTTTGGAATTCTATTTTATTTCATAATTTTGGAATTATAAAATGAAATATAGATACTTTCATCTAGTAATTTTAAAAACAATAGAATTGATTTGTAATCAACTTTCACATGTTTTTTAATTCTTGTTTGGTATATGCTGTAGCCTTGTTTTATTACCAAAGAGATTAGAATGAACTGTTTTTTTGACATTGTTTACATGAGAGGTTAAAATCCATGAGATGTTTCCCAGGATAGCTCTGTAAATCAACCTATATTTTAGGTGTTGTGTAAGGGATTGAACTGCTATATGTCCATAATTTATTTTTATTCAGTAAGGGTGTCTCGGTCTACAAAATGAGTTCTAGGACAACCAGGGCTTTACAGAAAAACCCTGTCTCAGAAATCCAATACACACACACACACACACACACACACACACACAGACACACACACACACACACACATTTCCAATAAAGGAAATAACTTCTAATAGTAAGCTTGATCTCAATACCAAAGTATAATGTCCTAGTTAAGAAGAATCCATATTTAATTTAATATAACAAGTCAATAGGAGAGATGAAAAGTGCAATGAAGTTCATATTTTTTGTTGGCTCTCGACTGCAGGGAATCTTGTGGAGCTTTTTTTTTTTTTCTATTTGTCTTGGATTCAAATTTTATGTTAATGTTTTGTTTTTGTTTTTAACCAAACAAGTTTTTTGTATATTAGAGCTTTACATTTTGATTTTATTTTACTATGAGTTCCATGTCTCTTTAATTCTCTTGTGTGTTCCCATCTCCTTTTATTTGTCTGTTTATTATGCTCTACTCCCGTTTGGTTGTTTATTTTTGTTAAAGTCATTGGACATTAAATTTTTTATGTATTTGCCTTTTAATGCAATAAAATATTGAGGATTATATAGGAAGTATAAAAGATATAATAGGGGAAGCTATCATAATACCTATACCTGTTGGAAAAAATATCTAATTCTATTTTTAAAAATGAAAATAAGCTAGCAATTTTTTTCTTTACCTCTCTCTAAGTATGTTTTCTTACACAATGCCCAAGAATCATTCTTACATCTGCATAAACTTAAATGTTTTTTAATATCTTTTCATCAAGAAGCTTACATTGGCAGTTACACACATATTAACAATGAAAAAGAGAAAACCCTGATACAGCGTAGAGTTATTTAGCATATTAGCACAAGATGAGATTTTGAATATTGGTGTTTGCCATGTATGAATTTTGGAAGATATTTTAAAAACATTGTATGAGATTCTCATAGGCTAATAATTAGAATGTCCGAAGTGGGTGAAGGCAGGTTTTCCTTGAACATATGGAAAAGGTCAAACTTAGTAAGGAAACCTTCCTTTACTTACTGAGATAAATTTGACATCATAAAGAGCAAAACAGTAGGAGTCTATCCATAGTGACTTAATATACATAAGATTCACAAATGACATTTTTTTTTTTACGTATAAGAGATGTCCTTAACTATGATTGTCTCAAAAATATTGTAAAACACAAACCTTTCTCTACTGTGACTAAAATAACAAACATCAATTATTACCATGTACTGCAAGAGTTAAACTGAATGTACTGGAATGTGAAGAAAATTATTAATTCAAACATTTCTATCAAAATTCACACGGTTTGTTAGTTCCTTTTTACAGTCCACAATTTGTGCACAATTTTAATAGATAAAGATGAGCCCAGGCAGTGTTTGGACTGCCAAGTAAAATCCTATATCAATCACATATTGGATAGCAGGCCAAATACTACAATCCAGTTTCTCTAGGTCACTCACCAGGAAATGTGGCAAGATAAATATCAATCTGTACTTATAACAAAGACAAAGATAGGAGAAAATTCAACATTCATAAGATCCTGAAAATTTCTAGACTCTGTAAAAGTTCTTATTTCTGTTCAGTAAAGTATTTTCTTTAAAAATTTAGATTGATTATTTTTTCTGGTTTTCTTACAATATACTTTAATTGTATACATTTGCTGTACATGTTCTCTCTTAGCACATAAACAAATACAAATCCCACAAAAATGAAAAATAAATCATAGAGTTCATTATACAATAAAATATGTTGTTTGGGGAAAAATTCTTGAATAGAACAGCAATGGCTTGTGCTGTAAGATCGAGAATTGACAAGTGGGACCTCATGAAACTGCAAAGCTTCTGCAAGGCAAAAGACACCATCAATAAGACAAAAAAACCACCAACAGATTGGGAAAGGATCTTTACCTAATCTAAATCAGATAAGGGACTAATATACAATATATATAAGGAACTCAAGAAGGTGGACTCCAGAAAGTCAAATAACCCCATTAAAAATTGGGCTCAGAACTGAACAAAGAATTCGAACCTGAAGAATACCGAATAGCAGAGAAGCACCTGAAAAAATGTTCAACATCCTTAATCATCAGGGAAATGCAAATCAAAACAACCCTGAGATTCCACCTCACACCAGTCAGAATGGCTAAGATCAAAAATTCAGGTGACAGCAGATGCTGTCGAGGATGTGGAGAAAGAGGAACACTCCTCCATTGTTGGTGGGATTGCAAGCTTGTACAACCACTCTGGAAATCAGTCTGGCGGTTCCTCAGAAAATTGGACATAGTACTACTGGAGGATCCAGCAATACCTCTCCTGGGCATATATCCAGAAGATGTCCCAACCGGTAAAAAGGACACATGCTCCACTATGTTCATAGCAGCCCTATTTATAATAGCCAGAAGCTGGAAAGAACCCAGATGTCCCTTAATAGAGGAATGGATACAGAAATTATGGTACATTTACACAATGGAGTACTACTCAGCCATTAAAAAGAATGAATTTATGAAATTCCTAGCCAAATGGATGGACCTGGAGGGCATCATCTTGAGTGTGGTAACACAATCACAAAGGAACTCACACAATATGTATTCACTGATAAGTGGATATTAGCCCAAAACTTAGGATACCCAAGATATAAGATACAATTTGCTAAACGCATGAAACTCAAGAAGAAAGAAGACCAAAATGTGGATACTGTGCCCCTTCTTAGAATTGGGAAAAAAACACCCATGGTAGAAGTTACCGAGACAAAGTTTGGAGCTGTGATTAAAGGATGGACCATCTAGAGACTGCCGTATCCAGGGATCCATCCCATAATCAGCTTCTAAACGCGGACACCATTGCATACACTAGCAAGATTTTGCTGAAAGAACCCAAATATAGCTGTCTCTTGTGAGACTATGCAGGGGCCTAGCAAATACAGGAGTGGATGCTCACAGTCAGCTATTGGATGTATCACAGTGCTCCCAATGGAGAAGCTAGAGAAAGTACCCAAGGAGCTAAAGGGATCTGCAACCCTATAGTTGGAACAACATGATGAACTAACCAGTACCCCGGAGCTCTTGTCTCTAGCTGCATATGTATCGAAAGATGGCCTATTCGGCCATCACTGGAAAGAGAGGTCCATTAGACTTGCAAACTTTATATGCCCCAATATAGAGGAATGCCAGGGCCAAAAGAATAGGAATGGGTGGGTAGGGAAGTGGGGGGCACTATGGGAAACTTTTGGGATAGCATTGGAAATGTAATTGAGGAAAATATGTAATAAAAAATATTAAAAATTAAAAAAAAATGTGTTGTTTCCCAAGTTCTCGACATTGAATTTCTTATTGTAGGATCATCTTTCTTTTGTTTTTTTTTTTTTTTTTTGCATTATTTTTTCATTGTTTTTTTTCAATCCAGATTCTATCCCCTTCTGACCCACCCTCTGACTGTTACATGCCACATGTCGCTTCCCAGGCCCCATCTCCATGAGGATGCCCAATCCTCCAGGCCACCCAACCGGATTTCTTCACTTCCTGGAACCTCCAGCATCTTGAGGTTTAGGTGCATCTTATCTGACTGAGTGCAGACCTGGCAGTCTTCTGCTCTACTGGGGCCTCATATCAGCTGATGTATGCTGCTCCATTGGTGACCCAGTGCCTATGAGATCAAGGAGAGTTGAGACTATTGGTCTTCCTACAGGGTTACACTCCTTCTCAACCTCTTCCATCTTTTCCCTAATTTAACCATGAGGGTTGGCAATTTCTATAAATTGTTTAGATATTAATATCTGCATCTGACTCCCTCAGGTGCTTGTTGGATCTTTCAGTGGGCAGCAGCTTCTTCTTGGGGCAAGGGCTAAACTTCTCCTATTACAACAGCTTCTCTTACTCTACTTCTATTCATGGCAAGGGCTAAACCAACTCATATTACAACAGCTTATCTTCTACTTCTACTCACAGCAGGGGCTAAAACTACTCTCTTCACTACTTGTGCTGACTCACCTCCTTCTAGCTCCAACCCACCTCATCCAATCAGAATTCACACACGCTCCAGGCATGAGCTCAGGTCATTAACAGATAGGCTGACAGGTCCCAATCATGAGGAACATTCCAGCCTGGCAGGCAGAACACACATGCAGCCTCACTGAGCAGCTCGGGCAAGGCAGTAAACAAGTGGGTTTCATGGGGCCTGCAGCCATACTGCTTCCCACAGCAAACAGGCTAATGTGTCACTCCAAAAGCTTTTTAAACTCTAAGATGAGAAAATCAGTGGAGAGGCTGAATTGATGGCTCAGTGACTGTTCTTCCAAAGGTCTTGAGTGCAATTCCCAAAAAACACATGGTGGCTCCCAGCCATGTCTAATGTGATCTGACTGTGACACAATGATCATATGCATACAAAAAATCATTTATAAAAGTAAAATCAAAAGCAATACATGTAAATAATAAATTTGATAAACAGTATTCATGGATATGCATAGAAATGTCATTTGTTGAGGGGTTATTTGGAAAGACATCCTGTTCGAAAGCACACTGCTAAGCTTCAAAAATATGCTCCCATGTTGCTTGTTTGATTAATTGAAGTTGTCAAAACATAGTCTTTATGAGAACAAGAATGCTTGGAATTGGTTGCCGAAGGGATCTGCAATCGTATAGGTGGAACAACAATATGAACTCACAAATACACCCACCCCCCAAACTCCCCGGAGCTTGTGTCTCTAGCTGCATTTGTATCAGAAGATCGCCTAGTTGGCCATCAGTAGAAAGAGAGGCTCAGTGTTTGTGAATACATTTTGCCTCAGTACAGTGGAATGCCAGTGCCAAGAAGTGGAAGTGGGTAGGTGGGAGAGTGTGTGTGTGTGTGTGTGTGTGTGTGTGTGTGTGTGTGTGTGTGTGAGACTTTTGGGATAGCATTGGAAATGTAAATGAAATAAATACCCAATTAAAAAATTTTAAAAAGATCTATTTTCAGTTGAAAGTTCTAACAATGACACTATTACTTATGCCATGTTGTTCTTTCATACAGTAGCCTTTCATTGCTATCTTCTGAAAGGCCCTACAAGCAGCTGACTGAGACAGATACAGATAGTTACAGCCAACCATTAGATTGAGGTAAGAGACAACTATGGAAGAATTAACAGAAAAACTGAAGGAGCTGATGGGTGTGACACCCCATTGGAAGAACAACAGTATCAATAACGTGGAAGCCCTCAGAGGTCCCAGAGCCTAAACAGCCACCCAAAGTACATATATGAGCTAGTCTATAGCCATGGTGTATATGTAGCTGAGGACTGCCTTGTCTGACCTCATGAGTGAGGATGAATTTAAATCAGTAGAATTTGTTCCCGCAGAGATGATGGCAGTGAGGTTAGGATGGATGGGGGAGCACACTCCCAGAAACAAAGGGGAAAAGGGAAGGGGAAAATCACAGTAAGGGGAATCTAGGAGCTGTAGTAACATTTGCAATATAAATGATTAATATTATTTAATAAAAAAGTTTTAAAAAGATGAATTTGAATAGACATAAACACCTAGATAAATGCTCTACCTATTTTCAAGTTTATTATTTTTGTTGCTTTTGCTTCTGAATTCCTTTGAGTTTTGATTTCTATCCTGCATTTTATATAAATTATGCCTCCTGTATTTAAAATTTCTCTGAAATAGTAGTTGATAACTTTATAGCCCTAGAACAACATGCCAAGCATTTTCTCTGAGAATGTTAATTCTTGAGCTCATATTAGAAAATATTTCCCCTGTATTTTTTTCCTCTTGAAGGGGGTCTGGGAGTTTTATTACACACACCTACACACACACACACACACACACACAGAGAGAGAGAGAGAGAGAGAGAGAGAGAGAGAGAGAGAGAGAGAGAGAGAGAGAGAGAGATGATATATAAATGTACAAATACAAACGTAAATATATTGCATTTCTGATAAGTCCTTAGTCAAATTAACTAAAGGACCCAGAGGCAGCATTCCAGTTAACAAGATTAAAAATGTTTTTCTCTTTTAATTATTTTAAAAAATATTTCTCTTTTTTTTCAGTCCACATTTTATCCCCATTCTGGTCTGACCCACCAACGTTTTCTCATCCCATTCCTCATCTCCCTGACACAAAGAGTATGTCCCTACTCTCCCATCCCTCCCAACCTCCACCCACCATACCAGAACTGCTCACTTCCTGGAACCTAAACTCTGTGGAGAGTTAGCAATGTCATCTCTCCCTAAGCCTAGACCAGACAGCCCTATTCTTTATATGAGTTGGGGGCTCATTCTAGATGGTGTATGCAGCCTTTTTGGTGGCTCAGTGTCTGAGAGATCTCAAGGGTCCAGGTTAGTTCAGAATGTTGATCTTCATATGTCGTTGCTCAAATTCTTTCAGCCTTTCCCTATTTATGCCGTATGGGTCCCCGAATTCATTGCATTGGTTAGGTATATGGATCTGTTCCTGTTTCAGTCATCTGCTTATTTGACTTCTTGAAAAAAGAGCTATGCTAGTCTTCTGTCTGAAAGTAGACCATAAGATCAATAATACTGTCAGGCCTTGGAGCCCCCTCTTGAGCTGGATTCCAAGTTGGGTCTGTCACTGGACCTCTTTTCCCTCAGTCTCTTCTCCATTTTTGTCCCTGCACTCCTTTTAGATAAGAAAAATTCCGTGACAAGCCCATCTCTCCACTTAGTACACTGCCTTTCTTCCGGAGGTGGACTCTTGGTTTTCTATTTTTTAGTAATCAACCATCAGGATTATATGATAGTCATATTTCCTTCTGTCAATTCATGTCCTCTTTTCATCCATCAGAACATCCATATATTCATCTCTCTACAAATCTAGTATAAGCATTATCTGATTTATCCACTGTATCATATTTTATTCCCCAATGTATTTGTCTAAAACAAATGTAAATGTGCATGTAAAGAAACAGGTACAGGGGCTGGAGAGATGGCTCAGTGGTTAAGAGCACCAACTGCTCTTCTGAAGGTCCTGAGTTCAAATCCCAGCAACCACATGGTGGCTCAAAACCATGCATAATGAGATCGAATACCCTCTTCTGGTGCATCTGAAGACAGCTACACTCTACTTAGATATAATAATAAATAAATCTTTAAAAAAAGACAAGAAAAGAAACAGGTACAGTATTCATGGCTGTCAGGTTTATGACTATTACAGTCACTATAGAAGTTAGTGTAGAGTGTTTTCTAAAAGCTAGAAATCAATCTACTGCAGGATCCAATGAGGCTACATTCTTTATCCATTTAAATGTTAGTGAAAAGGAAAAATGCATTCTCTGTAGATTGAATTCTATGAGTATATATATAATCAGTTGGATGTGATGTTGATCATTCTCAGTGCAATATATGACTATGTCAGTTTTTTATGTCACTCAAGGTTGTTCTTGAATATGCATATCTCCAGATATTTGTTGCAAACAGATGATCTTCGCAACTGCAAATAAATATCTGGGAATTTTCATTTTATAAGAAGTAGGTACTATGTCAGATTTTTATTAAATCAATTCAGTCTTGTAGGTTAGTATATGTATATCATAAACAAGCTTCTATTTAAGCCATGCTATGTAACCTCCACCCCCCATCAGGCTGAAACCTGTTTGCTCAGGTTTCACTATTTACGTCTGTGAGGAGCCTGCAACTCTATTGTTCTGCCACACCCATTGCCACCTTGCTCTTCTGGAGCCATACATGTGGTCACTCTGCATATGTAATATGGAAAATCATAGAAGGAAACTTTATTGAACATAGCCACATTGGAAAGAAGAACATAGTCCAATAATATCGAAATATACCATCTGATCAACTTGATTTTCTAGGGAAATGATTATATTTAAGTAGATGTTTAGAGATATACACAACTATGCAGTCTTATTATAAGTGTGGCCCCACCTATTTTTGACTCACCTTTATCTTGGTTTAAGGTAGACCAGTTGTCAAAACTAATGAAACCACATTCAAAGAGGAAGAATGTACCTCTATTTGGACCAGATCTTCAGGTTTTACTTCTCTCTTCTTGGTTTTCCTAGCAGAATTCCAGCTCCTTAGACCATTGTGGCATTGCTTGGAAGCCAAAGGAAGGTAAATAGGACAATGTTTCCATACTTGGCTAGTTATAGAGTGATGTCAGAACCAGTCCACTCATCAATCCTTCAGGAGCTCATCAGCTTTTGTACGCGGACATTTTAAATAAATAATATATGGGCTTTTAAGATTTTGTTTTATTATTAAAATGTGTGTGTGTGTGTGTGTGTGTGTGTGTGTGTGTGTGTGTGTGTGTGTAGAGGTATGTGCACATGAGTAACTTTCTGATTTCCCTGAAGGGTGTTCTGAGCCAACTGATGTGAATGTTTGAATCTGAACATTGAGCACCAGGAAGGGCAGTGTATACCCTTATATTCTGAGAAATCTCTACAGACCATTAAAGTATTTTCTTAAGATTTTAATTTTAAAAGTTTCAATGACCGAAGTTAAAATACCATTAATCATATGGAACTAGAAAATGATTTATGAGAAAAGCACCGGGGCAGCTAGGGCGCAGGGTCGGCTGACACTCGCCAGCTACCCACAACACCCGCCACAGGATCTTAAGACTTCTGGTGAGTGGAACACAGCTTCTGCTCCAATCTAATTGTGCGCGGGACCTGAGACTGCATTAGTTAGGGAAGCAGAAACCGGCCTGAGTAGGGCCACAGGCCTCATCCGGCCGGATCAGCACAGGGGAAGCTTGAGCGCAGGGTCGCCTGACACCCGCCAGCTACCCACGACCCCCGCCACAGGATTTTGAGACTGCTGGTGAGTTGAACACAGCTTCTGCTCCAGTCCAATCACGCGGGACCTGAGACTGCATTAGTTAGGGAAGCAGAAACCAGCCTGAGTAGGGCCACAGGCCTCATCCGGTCAGAAAAGCACCGGGGTAGCTAGGACACAGGGTCGGCTGACACTCACCAGCTACCCACAACACCCGCCACAGGATGTTAAGACTTCTGGTGAGTGGAACACAGCTTCTGCTCCAATCCAATTGCGCGCGGAACCAGAGACTGCATTAGTTAGGGAAGCAGAAAACCGGCCTGAGTAGGACCATAGGCCTCTTCCGGCTGGACCAGCACCAGGGTACCGACAGCTACCCACGACCCCCGCCACAGGATTTTGAGACTGCTGGTGTGTGGAACACAGCTTCTGCTCCAATCTTTAAACAGTGACAATGATAACAACTAACCCCAGAGATTACCAGATGGCGAAAGGTAAACGTAATAATCTTACTAACAGAAACCAAGACCACTCACCATCATCAGAACCCAGAACCCCCACTTCGCCCAGTCCAGGAAACCCCAACACACCGGAAAAGCTAGACACGGATCTAAAAGCATATCTCATGATGATGGTAGAGGACTTCAAGAAGGACTTTAATAACTCACTTAAGAATTACAGGAGAACATGGCTAAAGAGTTACAAGTCCTTAAAGAAAAACAGGATAACACAATCAAACAGGTAGAAGTCCTTAAAGAAAAACAGGAAAACACATCCAAACAGATGATGGAAATGAACAAAACCATACTAGACCTAAAAAGGGAAGTAGACACAATAAAAAAAACCCAAAATGAGGCAACACTGGAGATAGAAACCCTAGGAAAGAAATCTGGAACCATAGATACGAGCATCAGCAACAGAATACAAGAGATGGAAGAGAGAATCTCAGGTGCAGAAGATTCCATAGAGAACATCGGCACAACAATCAAGGAAAATGTAAAATGCAAAAAGATCCTAACTCAAAACATCCAAGAAATACAGGACACAATGAGAAGACCAAACCTACAGATAATAGGAGTGGATGAGAATGAAGATTTTCAACTCAAAGGACCAGCAAACATCTTCAACAAAATTATAGAAGAAAACTTCCCAAATCTAAAGAAAGAGATGCCCATGAACATACAAGAAGCCTACAGAACTCCAAATAGACTGGACCAGAAAAGAAATACCTCCCGACACATAATAATCAGAACAACAAATGCTCTAAATAAAGATAGAATACTAAAAGCAGTAAGAGAAAAAGGCCAAGTAACATATAAAGGCAAGCCTATCAGAATTACACCAGATTTTTCACCAGAGAATATGAAAGCCAGAAGGTCCTGTTAGGATGTTATACAGACACTAAAAGAACACAAATTCCAGCCCAGGCTACTATACCCAGCAAAACTCTCAATTAACATAGATGGAGAAACCAAAGTATTCCACGACAAAACCAAATTCACACATTATCTCTCCACGAATCCAGCCCTTCAAAGGATAATAACAGAAAAAAACCAATACAAGGACAGAAACCACGCCCTAGAAACTACAAGAAGGTAATCCCTCAACAAACCTAAAAGAAGACAGCCACAAGAACAGAATGCCAACTTTAACAACAAAAATAACAGGAAACAACAATTACTTTTCCTTAATATCTCTTAATATCAATGGAATCAACCCCCGATAAAAAGACATAGACTAACAAACTGGCTACACAAACAAGACCCAACATTTTGCTGCTTACAGGAAACTCATCTCAGAGAAAAAGATAGACACTACCTCAGAATGAAAGGCTAGAAAACAATTTTCCAAGCAAATGGTATGAAGAAACAAGCTGGAGTAGCCATTCTAATATCTGATAAGATTGACTTCCAACCCAAAGTCATTAAAAAAGACAGGGAGGGACACTTCATACTCATCAAAGGTAAAATCCTCCAAGAGGAACTATCAATCCTGAATATCTATGCTCCAAATACAAAGGCAGCCACATTCATTAAAGAAACTTTAGTAAATCTCAAAGAACACATTGCACCTCATACAATAATAGTGGGAGACTTCAACACACCACTTTCACCAATGGACAGATCATGGAAACAGAAACTAAACAGGGACACAGAGAAACTAAGAGAAATTATGAATCAAATGGATCTGGCAGATATCTACAGAACATTCTATCTTAAAACAAAAGGATATACCTTCTTCTCAGCACCTCATGGCACCTTCTCCAAAATTGACCACATAATTGGTCACAAAACAGGCCTCAACAGATACAAAAATATTGAAATTGTCCCATGCATCCTATCAGATCACCATGGACTAAAGCTGATCTTCAATAACAAAATAAATAATAGAAAGCCAACCTTCACGTGGAAACTGAACAACACTCTTCTCAATGATACCTTGTTCAAATAAGGAATAAAGAAAAAATTAAGGACTTTTTAGAGTTCAATGAAAATGAAGCCACAACATACCCAAACTTATGGGACATAATGAAAGCATTTCTAAGAGGAAAACTCATAGCTCTGAATGCCTCCAAAAGGAAACTAGAGAGAGCACACATTAGCAGCTTGACAACACACCTAAAAGAACTAGAACAAAAGGAAGCAAATTCACCCAAGAGGAGTAGACGGCAGGAAATAATCAAACTCAGGGGTGAAATCAACCAAGTGGAAACAAGAAAAACTATTCAAAGAATCAACCAATCAAGGAGCTGGTTCTTTGAGAAAATCAACAAGATAGATAAACCCTTAGCCAGACTCACTAGAGGGCACAGGGAAAGCATCCTAATTAACAAAATCAGAAATGAAAAAGGAGACATAACAACAGATCCTGAAGACATCCAAAACACCATCAGATCCTTCTACCAAAGGCTATACTCAACAAAACTGGAGAACTTGGATGAAATGGAGAAGTTCCTAGATAGATACCAGGTACCAAAGTTGAATCAAGATCAGGTTAATGATCTAAACAGCCCTATATCCCCCAAAGAAATAGAAGCAGTCATTAATAGTCTCCCAACTAAAAAAAGCCCAGGGCCAGATTGGTTTAGTGCAGAGTTCTATCAGACCTTCAAAGAAGATCTAATCCCAGTTCTTCACAAACCATTCCACAAAATAGAAACAGAAGGTACTCTACCCAACTCATTCTATGAAGCCACAATTACTCTGATACCTAAACCACAAAAAGACCCAACAAAGATAGAAAAATTCAGACCAATATCCCTTATAAATATTGATGCAAAAATCCTCAATAAAGTTCTTGCTAACCGAATCCAAGAACACATCAAAACAATCATCCATCCTGACCAAGTAGGTTTCATACCAGGGATGCAGGGATGGTTCAATATACGGAAATCCATCAACGTAATCCAGTATATAAACAAACTCAAAGACAAAAACCACATGGTCATCTCGTTAGATGCGGAAAAAGCATTTGACAAGATCCAACACCCATTCATGATAAAAGTCTTGGAAAGATCAGGAATTCAAGGCCCATACCTAAACATGATAAAAGCAATCTACAGCAAACCAGTAGCCAACATCAAAGTAAATGGTGAGAAGCTTGAAGCAATCCCTCTAAAATCAGTCACTAGACAAGGCTGACCACTTTCTCCATACCTATTCAACATTGTACTTGAAGTCCTAGCCAGAGCAATTGGAGAACAAAAGGAGATCAAAGGGATACAAATTGGAAAAGATGAAGTCAAAATATCACTTTTTGCAGATGATATGATAGTATATATAAGTGACCCTAAAAATTCCACCAGAGAACTCCTAAGCCTGATAAACAGCTTTTGTGAAGTAGCTGGATATAAAATTAACTCAAACAAATCAATGGCCTTTCTCTACACAAAGAATAAACAGGCTGAGAAAGAAATTAGGGAAACAACACCCTTCTCAATAGTCACAAATAATATAAAATATCTTGGTGTGACTCTAACTAAGGAAGTGAAAGATCTGTATGATAAAAACTTCAAGTCTCTGAAGAAAGAAATTATAGAAGATCTCAGAAGATGGAAAGATCTCCCATGCCCATGGATTGGCAGGATCAACATTGTAAAAATGGCTATCTTGCCAAAAGCAATCTACAGATTCAATGCAATCCCCATCAAAATTCCAAATCAATTCTTCAACTAATTAGAAAGTGCAATCTGCAAATTCATCTGGAATAACAAAAAAACCTAGAATAGCAAAAACTCTTCTCAAGGATAAAAGAACCTCTGGTGGAATGACCATGCCGGACCTAAAGCTCTACTACAGAGCAATTGTGATAAAAACTGCACGGTACTGGTATAGTGACAGACAAATAGACCAATGGAATAGAATTGAAGACCCAGAAATGAACCCACACACCTACGGTCACTTGATCTTCGACAAGGGAGCTAAAAACATCCAGTGGAAGAAAGACAGCATTTTCAACAAATGGTGCTGGCACAACTGGTTGTTAACATGTAGAAGAATGTGAATCTATCCATTCCTATCTCCTTGTACTAAGGTCAAGTCTAAGTGGATCAAGGAACTTCACATAAAACCAGAGACACTGAAACTTATAGAGGAGAAAGTGGGGAAAAGGCTTGAAGATATGGGCACAGGGGAAAAATTCCTGAATAGAACAGTAATGGCTTGTGCTGTAAGATCGAGAATTGACAAGTGGGACCTCATGAAACTACAAAGCTTCTGCAAGGCTAAAGACACCATCAATAAGACAAAAAAAAAAACACCAACAGATTGGGAAAGGATCTTCACCTATCCTAAATCAGATAAGGGACTAATATCCAATATATATAAAGAACTCAAAAAGGTGGACTCCAGAAAGTCAAATAACCCCATTAAAAAATGGGGCTCAGAACTGAACAAAGAATTCTCACCTGAGGAATACTGAATGGCAGAGAAACACCTGAAAAAATGTTCAACATCCTTAATCATCAGGGAAATGCAAATCAAAACAACCCTGAGATTCCACCTCACACCAGTCAGAATGGCTAAGATCAAAAATTCAGGTGACAGCAGATGCTGGCGAGGATGTGGAGAAAGAGGAACACTCCTCCATTGTTGGTGGGATTGCAAGCTTGTACAACCACTCTGGAAATCAGTCTGGCGGTTCCTCAGAAAATTGGACATAGTACTACTGGAGGATCCAGCAATACCTCTCCTGGGCATATATCTAGAAGATGTCCCAACCGGTAAAAAGGACACATGCTCCACTATGTTCATAGCAGCCCTATTTATAATAGCCAGAAGCTGGAAAGAACCCAGATGTCCCTTAATAGAGGAATGGATACAGAAATTATGGTACATTTACACAATGGAGTACTACTCAGCTATTAAAAAGAATGAATTTATGAAATTCCTAGCCAAATGGATGGACCTGGAGGGCATCATCTTGAGTGAAGTAACACAATCACAAAAGAACTCACACAATATGTATTCACTGATAAGTGGATATTAGCCCAAAACTTAGGATACCCAAGATATAAGATACAATTTGCTAAACGCATGAAACTCAAGAAGAATGAAGACCAAAGTGTGGACACTGTGCACCTTCTTAGAATTGGGAACAAAACACCCAGGGAAGGAGTTACAGAGACAAAGTTCGTAGCTGTGATGAAAGGATGGACCATTTAGAGACTGCCGTATCCAGGGATCCATCCCATAATCAGCTTCTAAACGCTGACACCATTGCATACACTAGCAAGATTTTGCTGAAAGGACCCAAATATAGCTGTCTCTTGTGAGACGATGCCGGGGCCTAGCAAACACAGGAGTGGATGTTCACAGTCAGCTATTGGATGTATCACAGGGCTCCCAATGGAGAAGCTAGAGAAAGTACCCAAGGAGCTAAAGGATCTGCAACCCTATTGTTGGAACAACATGATGTACTAACCAGAACCCTGGAGCTCTTGTCTCTACCTGCATATGTATCGAAAGATGGCCTAGTCGACCATCAATGGAAAGAGAGGCCCATTGGACTTGCAAACTTTATATGCCCCAATATAGGGGAATGCCAGGGCCAAAAGAATGGGAATGGGTGGGTAGGGAAGTGGGGGGCGCTATGGGGGACTTTTGGGATAGCATTGGAAATGTAATTGAGGAAAATATGTAATAAAAATATTAAAAATCCCCCCCAAAAAATAGGTGTTTGAAAAAATAAATAAATAAAAAAAAATAAAAGAAAATGATTTATGTGTTTATGTTTTGTGGACACTAGTGATCATGGATTGTCTTCTATGAGGTGAGTTGTTGGACCTTTTTGATATAATCACTATGATTAAAGCAATGCTTCACTCATGTGTGTGTAATATTCAGAGTTGAGATACGATATTAATTTTATAAAGTTTTACTCCTTTTTTTTTTTTATAGATGTGTAAAGGAAATCCTTTATGCCTAGCTTCAAGTTAGTGTACAGTGAAGACTTTATATCTGTTTTTACGTGATTGATATTGAAATATTTCTGTGTAGATTTGAGTGAAATGTATGAATAAAGGCTTTTCTGTGTTTCGGTCACTAATTAGAGGGTGGAAAATTGTTTTTAGACTGTTTGAACCTTGAAAAAAATGTTGCCTTTGTGGAAGATCTGAGATGATATATGAGAACTTACAGAGGCACTAGTTCTGGTGCTAAGACACTACTGGCAAACCTTTAATTCTTATTTTTGATTATGTTTAGCCATGGACAAACAGGACAGGATAGAATTGAAGACCCAGAAATGAACCCACACAACTATCCTCACTTAAACTGTGACAGTGAGTACAAAACCATCTAGTGACAAGAAGACAGCATTTTCAACAAATGGTACTGCTTCCACTGGTTTTCGGCATGTAGAAGAATGCAAAATGATCCATTCCTATCTTCTTGTACAAAGTTCAAATCCAAGTTGATAAATGATATCCACATAAAACCCAATATGTAGAATGTCTCTTAGTATGTTCTATCTTGCCATTCTTCCTTATGTCAGAAACTTGAAGATTTAGGTTTTGCATTGATTATTGAACTGATTGATGAAATAAAAAGTGGGAAATTCTGGGTTAGTTCTTTTACCATAAACATAGGAAACATTATGTATCAAATATCACTTATACATGTATTTTCAAAACTTATAAAAAAGAAATCTTTCAAAAAATTGTGAAAAGAAATATCTAGGAAACATTAAAATTGCCTAAATGTTCGTGGACAAGGAAGCAGTGTGTCCTGGATTGGTGGTAAATATACATTAATCTAAGCACTCAGGACACAGAGGCAAGAATTTTCACTTTGTTGCCTTAACCAAATATATTTGAAATACTAAAAAAGAAACAATTTTCTCATTATAATGTTTAATTATAATGTTTAATTATTATATTATGAATATATATGTATGTATACAATGAAAGATGAAAACTTATTGTACTGACATTCTAATGTTGAATTCTTACATTCTTTTATTCAAAACTTAAAAATCTAAAAATCTTTTAAAAACATAAAAGTCTCTAAAACCCTAAAACAAAAACAACCCTAAATCCCTAAGAAAAATACCTGAAGCCCCCAAAAAACCTAAGACACTAAAAATCACCTAAGCACTCCAAAACCCTAAAATCATTAAAAAAAAAAAAAAAACTAAAAGCATAAAAACCCTAAAATCTTATAACAAACAAACAAACAAAAAATAAACCAAAATCCTAAAAAAAATGAAAATACTTAAAAAATAAATAAATAAATAAATAAATAAATAAATAAATAAATAAATCGCTATATCCCTAAAATCATTTAAAAAACAAAAAGAAACACAAAAGCAAAATAAAATAAAACAAAAAACTAGAACCATGAAACTCTAAAACCCTAGAAAACACTGACCTCTTGACCAGGTGAGGGCAACATCTTGTATTCTGGTTCCCTCAGAGAACAGTCTGCTCAGGAGAGCACATTGGCTGCACAAGTAACATAGGTTCTGGGCCAGGATGCCATTGGGGCATTCATCTTCTGAAATGAGGCAGAGCTGGGCTCCAGACCTCTGTGCACCTTCCCTGCAAGAAGAGAGCTTGCCTGCAGGGAGTACTCTGACCACTGAGGCTCAAGAGAGAGTTGGACTCCCAGGAGTGCTGACAGACGCTAGCAGAATCACAGCAGGAACAAACTCCAGCCAGAGACATCTATAACAACTAAAAACAGAGATTACAAGATGGCAAAAGGCAAATATAAGAATCTTACTAATAGAAACCAAGACGACTCACCATCACCAAAAGCCAGGACTTCCACCAGAGCAAGCCCTGGATACCTCAACACACCTGAAAACCAAGATTCAGATTTAAAATCTTATCTCATGGTGATGGTAGAGGATTTTAAGAAGAAAATTAATAACTCAATAAAGAGATACAGGAGAACGTGGCTAAAAAGGTAGAAGGCCTTAGAGAGGAAGCAAAAAAAAAAAAAAATACCTAAAAGATTTACAGGAAAACACTGCTGAACAAGTAAAAGCCCTTAAAGAAGAAACGCAAAAACTCCTCAAGGAATTCCAGGAAAACACAACCAAACAGGTGATGGAATTGAACAAAACTATCCAAGATCTAAAAACAGAAGTAGAAACAATAAAGAAAACCCAAAGGGAGACAATGCTGGAGATAGAAACCCTAGGAAAGAAATCAGGAACCATAGATGCAAGCATCAGCAACAGAATACAAGAGATGGAAGAGAGAATCTCAGAAGCAAAAGATTCCATAGAGAAACTGGAAACAACAATAAAGAAAATGCAAAATGCAAAAAGATCCTAACTTAAAACATCCAGGAAAGCCATGGTGGAACACACCTTTAATCCCAGCACTCTGGAGGTAGAGGCAGGCAGATTTCTGAGTTCAAGGCCAGCCTGGTCTACAGAGTGAGTTCCAGGACAGCCAGGGCTACACAGAAAAACCCTGTCTCAAAATAAACAAAAACAAAAACAAACAAACAAACAAAAACACCATCCAGGAATTCCAGGATACAATGAGAAGACCAAACATACAGATAATAGGAGTAGATGAGAATGAAGATTTTTCAAATTAAAGGGCCAGCAAATATCTTCAACAAAATTATAGAAGAAAATTCCACAAACCTAATGAAATAGATGCCCATGAACATACAAGAAGCCTACAGAAGCCCAAATAGAATGGTCCAGAAATGAAATTCCACCTGACACATAATAATCAGAATAAATGCAGTAAATAAAGATAGAATATTAAAAGCAATAAGGGAAAAATGTCAAAAACATATAAAGGCAGGCCTATTAGAATAACTCCAGACTTCTCACCAGAGACTAGGAAAGCTAGAAGATCCTAGACAGATGTTATACAGACCCAAAGAGAACACAAATGCCAGCCCAGAATACTATACACAGCAAAACTCTCAATTACCTTAGATGAAGAAACCAAAATATTCCATGATAAAACAAATTTCACAATGTAACTTTCAATGAATCCAATCCTTCAGCGGATAATAAAAGGAAAACACCAACACAAGGATGGAAACTTCAACCTAGAAAAAGCAAGAAAGTAATCCTTCAACAAACCTAACACAGCTGCAGGAACAGAATCCTAACTTTAACAACAAAAATATCAGGAAGCAACAATTACTTTTATTTAATTTCTCTTAACATCAATGGACTCAATTCTCCAATAAAAAATACATAGACTAATAGACTGGCTACACCAACAGGACCCAACATATTGCTGCTTACAGGAAACCCAATTCAAGGAAAAGACAGACAATACCTCAGAGTGAAAGGTTCAAAAACAATTTTCCAAGCAAATGTTCCCAAGAAACAAGCTGGAATAGCAATTCTAATATCGGATATATCTGACTTTGAACCCAAAGTTATCAAAAAAGACAAGGAGGGGTGCTTCATACTCATCAAAATTAAAATCTACCAAGATAAACATTCAGTTCTGATTGTCTATGCTCCAAATACAAGGGCAGCTGCATTCATTAAAGAAACTTTAGTAAAGCTCAAAACACACATTGCAACTCACAATAATATTGGGAGACTTCAACACGCACTCTCACCAATGGACAGATTCTGGAAACAGAAATGAAATAGAGACACATAGACACTAACAGAAATTATGAAACAAATAGATTTAATAGATATCTACAAAACATTTTATCCTAAAACAAAAGGATATACATTCTTCTCAGCACAACATGGCACCTCCTCCAAAATTGTCCATACAATTGGTCAAAAAATTGGACTCAAAAGAAAAAAAATATTGAAATTGCGCCATGCATCTTATCTGAACACCACAGACTAAGTCTGATCTTCAATAACAGCATAAAAAAAAAAATAGAAAGCCAACATTCAGGTGGAAAGTAAACAACACTCTACTCAATGATTCCTTTGTCAAGGATGAAATAAAGAAAGAAATTAAAGACTTTTTAGAGTTTAATGAAAATGAAGCCACAACATACCCACACTTATGGGACACAATTAAGGCAGTCCTAAGAGGAAAACTCAGCCCTGGGTGCCTCCAAAAAGAAACTAGAGACAGCATACACTAATAGTCTGACAGCACTCCTAAAAGCTCTAGAACTAAAGGAAGCAAATTCACCCAAGAGGAGTAGACCACAGGAAATAAACTCAGGGTTGAAATCAAACAAGTGGAAACAAACAACTATTCAAAGAATCAACCATAGGATCTGGTTCTTTGAGAAAATCAACAAGATAGATAAAACCTTAGCCAGATTAACGAGAAGACACAGGGACAATATTCTAATTAACCAAGTCATAAATTAAAAAGGAGACATTACAACAAATCTCAAAGATATCCAAAACACCATTAGATCCTCTACAAAAGGCTATACTCAACAAAATTGGAAAACCTGGAAAAAATGCACAAATTTCTAGACAGAAAACAGGTAACAAAGTTAAATTAGGATCAGATTAATTACGTAGACAGTCCTATATCCCCTAAAGAAATAGAAGCACTCGTCAATAGTCTCCAAGCCAAAAAACAAAAGTAAAAACAAAAACATAAACAAAAACAAAAACAAAAACAAAAAACAAAACACATGACCTGATGGGTTTAGGGAAGAGTTCGGTCAGACCTTCAATGAAGACCTAATTCCACTTCTTCACAAACTTTTCCACAAAATAGAAGCATAAGGTACTCTAACCAACTCATTCTATGAATCCACAATTACTCTGATACCTAAACCACAGAAAGATCTAACAAAGATAGAGAACTTCAGACCAATTTCCATTATGGATATTGATAAAAAAATAATAAAATTCTCGCTCTCCGAATCCAAGAACACATCAAAACAATCATCCCTCCTGACCAAGTAGGTTTCATTCCAGGGATGCAGAGATGGTTTAATATATGGATATCCATCAACGTAATCCATTATATAAACAAACTCAAAGGAAAAAAAAAAAAAAAAACACATGATCATCGGGATAGATGCTGAGAAAGCATTTGTCAAATCCAACACCCATTCATGAAAAAAGTCTAGGAAAGATCAGAAATTCAAAGCTCATACATAAACATGATAAAAGCAATCTACAGTAAACCAGTAGCCAACATCAAAGTAAATAGTGAGAAGCTGGATGCAATCCCACTAAAATCAGGAACTAGACAAGGCTGCTCACTTTCTCCCTACCTAGTTAACATTGTACTTGAAGCCCAAGCCAGAGCAATTTGACAACAAAAGGAAGTCAAGAGGATGCAATTTGGAAAGGAAGAAATCAAAATATCACTATTTGCAGATGACATGATAGTATATATAAGTGACCATAAAAATCCACCACGGAACTCCTAAACCTGATAAACAGCTTCAGTGAAGTAACTGGATATAAAATTAAGTCAAACAAGTCAATGGCCTTTCTCTACACAAAGGATAAACAGGCTGAGAGAGAAATTAGTGAAAGAACACCCTTCTCAATAGTCACAAATAATATAAGGTACCTTGAGGTGACTCTAAGGAAATGAAATTTTGGTATGATAAGAACTTCAAATCTCTGAAAAAATAAATTGCAGAAGATCCCAGAAGATGGAAAGATCTCCCATACCAATGGATTGGCAGGATCAATATAGTAAAAATGGCTATCTTGCCAAAATCAATCTACAGATTTAATGCAATCCCCATTAAAATTCCAACTCAATTCTTCACTGAGTTAGAAAGGGCAATGTGCAAATTCATCTGAAATAATAAAAAACCTAGGATAGCAAAAACTCTTCTCAAGGATAAAAGAACCTCTGGTGGAAACACCATGCCTGACCTAAAGCTGTACTACAGAGCAATTGTGATAAAAAAAAAAAAAAAAACTGCATGATACTGGTATAGCAACAGACAAGTAGACCAGTGCAATAAAATTGAAGACCCAGAAATAAACCCAAATACTTATGGACACTTGATCTTTGAACAAAGAAGCTAAAACCATCCAGAGGGGGGAAAAAAAAAAAACACACAGCATTTTCAACAAATGGTGCTGGCACAAATGGTGATTATCATGTAGAAGACTGTGAATTGATCCATTCCTATCTTCTTTTACTAAGGTCATCTAAGTGGATGAAGGAACTCCACTTAAAACCATACACGCTAAAACTTATAGAAGAGAAAGTGGAGGAAAGTCTTGAAGATCTGAACACAGGGGAAAAATTCCTGAATAAAACAGCAATGTCTTATGCTGTAAGATTGAGAATCGACAAATGGGACCTCATAAAATTGCAAAGATTATATAAGGCAAAAGACACCATCAATAAGACAAAAAAGTCACCAACAGATTGGGAAAGGATCTTTACCTATCCTAAATCAGATAGAAGTCTAATATCCAATACATATAAAGAACTCAAGAAGGTGGACTGTAGAAAATGAAATAACTACATTAAAAATGGGGCTCAGATCTAAAAAAAGAATTATCATCTGAGAAATCCCGAATGGCAGAGAAGCACATGAAAAAAATGTTCAGCATTCTTAATAATCAGGGAAATCAATATCAAAACAACCCTGAGATTCCACCTCACACTAGTCAAAACGGCTAAGAAAAAAATTTAAGTGACAGCAGATGCTGTCGAGCATGTGGAGAAAGAGGAACACTCCTCCATTGTTGGCAGGATTGCAAGTTTGTACAACCACTCTGGAAATCAGTCTGGTGGTTCCTCAGAAAATTGGACTTAGTACTACTGGAGGATCCAGCAATACCTCTTAGGGGCATATATCCAGAAGGTGTTCCAACTGGTAAGAAGGACACATGCTTCTCTATGTTCATAGCAGCCTTATTTATAATAGCCAGAAGCTGGAAAGAACCCAGATGTCCCTCAACAGATGAATGGATACAGAAAATGTGGTATATTTACACAATGGAATACTACACAACTATTAAAAAGAATGAATTTATTAAATTCCTAGGCAAATGGATGAACCTGGAGGGCATCATCCTGTGTGAGGTAACCCGATCACAAAAGAACTCACTTAATATGCACTCACTGAAAAGTGGATAATAGCCCAGAAAGTTATATTACCCAAGATATAAGGCACAATTTGAAAAACACATGAAACTCAAGAAAAACGAAGAACATAGTGTGGATACTTTGCCCATTCTTAGAATTGGAAACAAAACACCCATGGAAAGAGTTACAGAGACAAAGTTTGGAGCTGAAATGAAAGGATGCATCATCTAGAGACTGTCATACCCGGGGATTCATCCCATACCCGGGGATTCATCCAAACCCTGACACCTTTGCATACACCAGCAAGATTTCGCTGAAAGGACCCTGATATAGCTGTCTCTTGTGAGACTATGCCAGGGCCTAGCTAACACATAAGTGGATGTTCATAGTCAGCTATTGGATGGAATATAGGGGCACCAATGGAGGAGCTGAAAAAAGTACCCAAGGAGCTAAAGGGGTCTGCATCCCTATAGGTGGAATAATAATATGAACTAACCAGTATAAGCCCCTCACCCCCCGGAGCTCATGTGCCTAGCTGCATATGTATCAGAAGGAGGCCCAGTTGGCCATCAGTGGAAAGAGAGGCCCACTGGTCTTGCAAACTTTATATGCCTCAGTACAGGTGAACGCAAGTGCCAAAAAGTGGTAGTTGGTATGTAGGGGAGTGGGGAAGGGAGGGTATTGGGGACTTTTGGGATAGCATTGGAAATGTAAATGAAAAAAATACTTAATTTAAAAATAAATAAATAAAATGTACTTTTCTTTATATTTTATCTGATATTCTTAACATCCAACTTGTATATATTAAAGCTATTCCAAAGTTAAGCGATTCTGCACTGCCATATGCATAGTGTCACAGTGCTTCACACACTGCTAACTTTCACTCTTGTCTCTCTTTTCAAATCAATGCCTTTTATCACATCAGGAATCTATGACCTTCCAAATCCCAACAGAGACAATTTACCATTATGTGATTTCTTAGATTTTGTTGCTGGAAAAAACAACATGACCAAGAGAAACATGTGAGGAAAATGTTTATTTATTTATCCACCTTTTTTCATAGTACATTGAATGAAGTCGAGGCATGAAATTGGATGCAAGAACTCC
Source organism: Mus caroli (assembly GCF_978045245.1). Lineage (NCBI taxonomy): Eukaryota > Metazoa > Chordata > Mammalia > Rodentia > Muridae > Mus > Mus caroli. Next base: position 10,934,703 of record NW_028227277.1, read on the forward strand.
ATGAAAGCAAATGGAACAATGTTGATTACAGGCTTCATATTCATTGTGTATTCAGTACCCTTTCTTATAACTCAAGGACAGTGTACCTACAGGTGCCACTGTTCACAGACAGTAGGGTAACCTCATATTAATCATTAATTAAGGACATGGCTTAAACACACAACCACAGATCAAAATGATGGTAGCCATTCCTCATTGAGATTCCCTGATCTAAACATATTCATGTTTGCTTTCCTGTTTGTAAGTACACATATGTATATTACTTAATTTTTTTATATGATGAAGTACTACTTTTATTAAGATGAAGAATAACATAAGTTAAATATCATCTAACATTTTCTTACCATGAGAATTTCAATAAAGCAATTTACCTTTTCAGTTCTTTATAAAATTTGAATCTGGTCTATTTAAAATAACATAACACTTTGGGAGAAAGAAACACATTTGCAACCCTACAATAGAAGGCAAGATTGAGAAAATGTCCACAACTACCATGACCTTCCCCCTGATGCTGTGGTAGACAGGGAGGAAGGTGATCCAGACACTGCAGAACATCAGCATGCTAAAAGTTAGGAACTTGGCTTCATTGAATGTGTCAGGAAGGTTCCTAGACAAGAAAGCCAAAGTGAAGCTCCCCAGAGCCAACTGCCCAAGTATCCCAGGACAACGTGGAAGGCAATGACAGAGCCTTTATTGCAAATTATGACAATCTTCCCATGTTCAAATTGTTTATCTCTGTCAATAAAGGGAGGAGATGTTACCAACCAGATTCCACAGAGAAGTTGGATTAGGGTACAAATGGGAATGACCAACTTAGGTGCCTCTGTTACCAACATCCCTCTCATTCTTCTTCCTGGAGTAGTGAGCTTGAAAGCCATGACCACAGATATTGTTTTGGCCAATACTGTAGAAACAGACACAGTAAAAGATACTCCAAATATGGTTTGCTGCCAGAAGCAGGTGATCTGGTCAGGATGTCCAATGAAGAGCAGGGAGCAGAGAAAGCAGAAGACAAGAGAGATGAGCAGGATGTAGCTGAGAATGCGGTTATTGGACTTCACAATGGGAGTATCCTTGTTCTTCACAAATGTGATGAGGACTAGAATTGTGATGGCCGAAAAGTACACTGCCATGCAGTGTAGAGCCATCCCAAATGGATCTTCTTAAGCCATAAATGATACAGCTCTTGAGAGACAGTAGGTTGGCTTTATGTTGGCATTCTTATCATCTGGACATTTCACACACTGTTCCATATCTGCTGGCAAATGAAAACAATCCCTTATAAGTTATCATAATTACATAGGTAGTAATTTTATATTCATGTTATTCTTAGGAAATATCAATAAATAAGTTGATGTTGAGCATCTATTCCCTTCTTTTTTGCTGTAGAACCAGTAAATTGAGATTTCTCTGTATTAACCTACACATTGTGATAGCAAAAAAACACCATCATTGGAAGTGGAAAGAAAAAAAAATATTGAAAAAAAAAACAAATATATGATGAATAATAATATGCATAATCTCAGATTATTTAATTCCTCTAAACATAAATCCACTATTCACAGAAAAGTGTGGTGTGCAGATATCAGTACTGGTGTCAGTTGATGAAATGCATCATGTGCTTTGTTTGCTCTATGGTTTGTGCCTTTGTCTGTATCTACACATAGGAACCAGAACATACAATTCCTCATTCAAACACTATTTGCATAAAGGTATATTTTCATTCTTGAAGCTGTAGGCCTCATAGACCTATGTATGTCCCTTTCATTTTTTTTACAATCTCTATCTTGCCAAATACACATTCCATGCTATATGGCATGAAGATTATGAAGGTTCATATTTCTCCCTCTTTCCTTAGCTAAGCTCTAAGCAATCTCTTGTTGCATTTTTGAAATCTTCACTCTTGTTCTAATTCTTTAAGAGGAAGTATTTAATCCTTTGTCCATCTAACCTCTTAAAATATATTTTATTAAACAACTGTTACACTGAGCATGTGGTCCTTTTCACAGAGTAACCTGGGTGATTGAGGGAAAGATTATGGACTGATCAGGTGGTCAACTTTCTATGTACAACAAATCAAAGAAAAATAAACATATGCATAGATTACATCTAAAATGTTTCTTTAAAACATTTTTTACAGGTTTGTCCTCCTAAACACTTTCTATATTATATAAAAGCAGTAACCATCATATTGTGAGAAAAATGCCTTGTTTCAAGAAGACATTGGAAGTTATTTGCTTGGTCTAAAAGAAGTTGGCATTATTTAACTGATTATGTTTTAATTCATGGAGATTTTAGGTCTTAATTTGCATCCAGGCCATTTGATATTTCTAGTTTGGATAGAGAAGGTATTCAAATTCAGCAAATTTTCTTCTGTATGCAAGCATGTACCTCTGTCATTGGAAACCTCATTTTCTGGGCACTGAACACAATCAAAGCAGCAGTCTGCTGTTTCTTACTGAAAATTTTCCCTGAATCCCGCAGTACATATCACACTACACACAGAAGAGGGAACCTGAGGCAGTGCATAAATATTATATAATATTCATGTGAGTGTGTGTATTTCATGTATTTATCATATGAATAACGACCCATAGATTGATATATAGGGCACTAACAGAAATGGCTATACATATTCCTCTGATAACCTGTATCACTTAAAAATATCAGGCACATTTGTATTCATATTACCCTGCAACACACTAAGTGTCACACAAAAATTACTACATTATGTAGTATTATTTATGTATCATTCAGGTTGTTGCAATTCAGAAATTGTCCTTCCTAAACCAAAAAGAATGTTTAGTTGGCACAAGTTTTGCCTCTCATGATTTATAAATTACAAAAAAAGAATACTGTGGTATATGGAGGGAGAATGTAGGGTAAATAAAGAAAGAGTAGTTTGATGATTATGACCAAAATATTTTATATAAGACTCCCATAAAATTAATTAAGTACTCCTAAGTGTAAAAGTAAACCTTGAACACACTGTCCCTTTCTCTCTTTCACCTGCATCTATGAGGGTACTCCCTACACACCCACTCCTGCTTCATCACTCTAGATTTCCCCTCTAGTTTTCCCCTGTACTTGGCCATCAAGCCTTCACAGGACCAAGGGATTCTCCTCACACTGATGCCAGATAAGGCAATCCTCCACGGAGGACGGGAATTCACGAAGGAAGATAACATTTGAAATGTAAATAAATAAAAAACAATACAAAATATATAAATTAAAAAGAGAAAACCTTGAATCTATAGACACATTTATGTCAACGAATGCATGTAGTACTTAATTAGGCTATAAATACGTTTGCACAAAACTAAAAAAAATCACATATTTAAATTTTTTTCATTAATCATATGTACATATATATTATACTATAAATCCAATATATTTATATATTCCTGTATTGTAGGATATAAGTAATTGTATCACTGTGTATATCTTGAAATGGATAAATAAAATTAAATAAAATGGATATTAAAATGAGTAGCCTGATTGGTGATATTAACAGTTGAATATATTAAAAGCATGATCTACAAACATACAAAACAAATATAAAACATGTTCTAACATATTACTCATAATTTTCTTCCTTTGAATAAAATTAGCATTTTCATAATGCTTAAATTCATAGAGTTTTTGTTATTTGGAAATATGTAAAATATTCTTACTGATAAAATATTTTCTTTACTTGAAACACTGATAATCTTCTTAAAGTAAGCTGATTGTTAGTTAAGATACACAACTATATAATGTTTTTTGAATACTGTCAGGGGGTATCTAATAAGGGCTTTTGAATATATTTCTTAATTATTCACTATATAAAATTTTATGCTCCTTTATTATGCTTAATTCCCAAAGAGTATTTTGTATGTTTTGTAATAACTTAGTAGTGAACATTAGACTTAGTATCCTCAGTTATGGATATTATTAAATATGCATTAATGATATTATAGGGTATAAAAAGATAAGAATAAAAAAGTTGAAAGAACAGATATATTAGTTAATTCTCAAAGTATTCAATAATATTAAGATGATTGATGTATAAATTTCAGTTAAGTATAAGTTATAAGGAGAATCTGTTAGGTATTTCATATGTAGTGGAAGTCATGCTCTTTCATATATCTGTGGAATGACAACTCTAAGGTTATTTTATAGCAGTTTTACACAATAGGACTGTAATTTAGTTCAAGGATGGCATTCAGAGATAAAACAATATTTATTTATTTTCATGAATACAAAATGTATCATATCATAGTGCTCAATGTGTATAAATACTTAAATTGTATTCAGCTCTAAGGATCCCTAATATGTCAGGCATATTTCAAGATATTTAGACAGAAATTTAGCGTATCTCATATTACAAACTTTACTGCAGTTGAAATTTTATATTTCACACATCTCCCTTAATCATCACTATGCCCTCTTGTAGAATTTCAGCAAGTGAATATGAGCTTCTTCTGGTAATGTTTTTTGCTACTGATGAGATCAACAAGAATCCTTATCTTTTACCCAACATGAGTTTGATGTTCTCCATCATTGGTGAAAACTGTCAGCATTTATTGAGAGATTTGTATCAAGAATATACACAAACAGAAGGACAAATGAGTTTTGTTAATTATTTCTATTATTTAGATGAATCATAGGTCTTACAGGAGCATCATGGAAAACTTAGTATCCTAAAAACTGGCAATGCACTCTCCCATGCGACTGGTAAGAATTTGTGACACTAAAAGGGTTAAGAACATTAAATTACATTTACAGGTGCCTACCATCCTAGGCTGTTGCAGTATTTTGGAAGTCATTTGGTGCACATGAACAATGGATTGAGATCCATATCATACTCATTAAAACAAGACTACATGTCAAACATTCAGGTCTTTAATAATCTTGAATTTGGGTTTGCCCAGATTTAGAGGTGAGGCTCCATGTGCTTTTCTGCAGAGACATCCTCCATGTTGCTTGGAGCACAAAGAGTATTTCTTAAAATTTATTTTATTTTGCCTAAAATTCATGTTATGTACTTGATTTGGAGGAAAGAAAGCAGAGCACATATCATCGTGTCCTTCCTAATTATCAAGGCAATATGTGGTTTCTATTTTCCTTTAAGTTTTTCTATTGGGTGGCAATCTTAAGCTATCCACTACAATACTTTTTGAGCTTATAAAACAAAGTTTTCTTCTGTTTCACAGATAATATTCCATAGCTTCTTTCCAGTTGCTTGTCCCTTTATTTCTTATTGATATCAGATATCTGAGTCCATGTTATTCTCTGTGTAAGAGGTGATGGCCTCTATCCTATTTTCATGACAGAGAATAGTTTTAGAAGTGTTGCTGTTGTATATTCATTAATTTTGAGGTCATTTATTAGTAAACCATTCTTATCCTGGTTTTCCCCATTAATCAGATACTGGTTTGTGATTCTTCAATCACTTTAAACAAGATTTGATATGGCATAGAAGTACGATTTATAGAAAGCTTTGAAGCACTTTTGAGTATCTGCACTCATCAATCTACATGGATGGAAGAACTTCCTCTTTCATGAAAATGTATGCAGTGGCAAATATGTTATTCATGAACCACAGATAATTGAAAGGCAATGGGATGCCCGTTATACAACTATGCACCAACAAATATAATTTCAGTTTCTTTAATACAAATATCATATTAATCTATTATACTTTAAATGATTTTTGTACAAAATTCAACTTATTCTAATGAAACTAATGACATGTTATAGCTTGTTTACACACAGGATTTTTAACCCAATGCATTATAATTGGCACGACATATTACTTCACTAATACTCAACATCCATGCAGGATTGTTGATGGTGATTCTTCCAAGGTTTCCCCTTAAAACCCTTAATCCATAATACTAGGCTTACAATACAGGGTCCAATTTCCCTTCCAATTTTCATTGTCCCATATGCATAACTATACTAATATTGAATACCAAAATTAGAATTTCAATATTATATAAACATTTTACACCTGTAGGACCTCTGCAGTCTGAACTTATGAAAGCAGGGTTTACCACCCAGCCCTACCAACCTACATGCCTAACAGGAGCTCTTCCATAATTATAAACATAGGAGAACCCTTTGGCTGAATACCCATATCATTTTGGACCTCCACAGTGATAAGCACATGAGGTACATATCGAGCTCTTCCTGAGTACTATTGTCTTTCCAGTTTGAATCTCCAACTGAAAATATTGAAGATCTATATGCTTTCCCTAGATCCCAAAGCCAACTTGACTCCTTTTAGATCTGCTAAAAACAGAGACAGTGTGATATATGATGGCTGTACCAAGCAAAGACACTGAAGGCATGTCCTAACCAGATGTCCTAACAGCACTTCCTGACTCCCAGGAGGCATTCTGGAATCGAGGTCACACTATACTATTTGATTCCAAAGAGTACTGATCCAATCCCAGATACCCAGACAATTTAATAACAGAAATGACCAGATGGTGAAAGAAAAATGAAAGAACATAACCAAAAGAGGCCAAAGTAATTTGGCATTATCATAACCCAGTTTTCCTACCCTGGATACTTAAACATTCATGAATAGCAAGATTTTGACTAAAAATTTCATTTCATGAAGATGAAAAATACCTTAAATGAGGATAAAATAACACCTTTAAAGAAATACAGAAAACCACAGTCTAACAGGTAGAAGCCCTTAGAGAGGAAAAAAATTCACTTGAAGACATGCAATAAAATACAATTTATTTTTTTCCATTTTTATTAGGTATTTAGCTCACTTACATTTCCAATGCTATTCCAAAAATCCCCCTTTCCCCCCCCCACTCCCCTACCCACCCACTCCCCCTTTTTGGCCCTGGCATTCCCCTGTATTTGGGCATATAAAGTTTGGAAGTCCAATGGGCCTTTCTTTCAAGTTATGGCCTATTAGGCCATCTTTTGATACATATGCAGCTAGAGACAAAAGCTCCGGGTTAAAGGATAGTTCATATTGTTGTTCCACCTATATGTTTGCAGTTCCCTTTAGTTCCTTGGGTGCTTTCTCTAGCTCCTCCATTGGGGACCTGTGATCTATTCCATGGATGATTGTGAGCATCCACTTCTGTGTTTGCTAGGCCCTGGCATAGTCTCACAAGGTACAGCTATATCTGGGTCCTTTCAGCAAAATCTTGCTATTGTATGCAATGGTGTCAGCGTTTGGAAGCATATCATGGGATGGATCTCTGTATATGGCAATCACTAGATGGTCCATCCTTTTGTCACATTTCCAAATTTTGTCTCTGTAATTCCTTCTATGGGTGTTTTGTTCCCTATTCTAAGAAGGGGCAAAGTGTCCACACTGTGGTCTTCATTCTCTTGAGTTTAATGTGTTTATCAAATTGTATCTTATATCTTGGGTATCCTAAGTTTCTGGGCTAATATCCACTTATTAGTGAGTACATATGATGAGATTTCCTTTGTGATTGGGTTACTTCACTCAGAATGATGCCCTCCAGGTCCATCCATTTGCCTAGGAATTTCATAAATTCATTCTTTTTAATAGCTGAATAGTATTCCATTGTGTAAATGTACCACATTTTCTGTATCCATTCTTCTGTTGAGGGGAATCTGGGTTCTTTCCAGCTTCTGGCTATTATAAATAAGGCTGCTATGAACAGAGAGGAGCATGTGTCCTTCTTACCTGTTGGGACATCTTCTGGATATATGCCCAGGAGAGGAGTTGCTGGATCCTCTGGTAGTAGTATGTCCAATTTTCTGAGGAACCACCAGACTGATTTCCAGAGTGGTTGTACAAGCTTGCAATCCCACCAGGCTAGACAAGGCTGTCCACTCTCTCCCTACCTATTCAACATTGTACTTGAAGTCCTAGCCAGAGCAATTAGACAACAAAAGGAGATCAAGGGGATACAAATTGGAAAGGAAGATGTCAAAATATCACTTTTTGCAGATAATATGATAGTATATATATATATGTGTGACCCTAAAAATTCCACAAGAGAACTCCTAAGCCTGATAAACAGCTTCAGTGAAGTTGCTGAATATAAAATTAACTGAAACAAGTCAATGGCCTTTCTCTACACAAAGGACTAACAGGCTGAGAAAGAAATTAGGGAAAGAACACGCTTCTCAATAGCTACAAATAATATAAAATACCTAGGAGTGACTCTAACTAAGGAAGTGAAATATCTGTATGACAAGAACTTCATGTCTCTGAAGAAAGAAGTTAAAGAAGATCTCAGAAGATGGAAAGATCTCCTGTGCTCATGTATTCTCAGGATAAATATAGTAAAAATTGCTATCTTGCCAAAAGCAATCTACAGATTCAATGCAATCCCCATCAAAATTCCAACTCAATTCTTCAAGGAATTAGAAAGGGCAAATGGCAGATTCATCTGGATTAACAAAAACCTAGGATAGCAAAATCCCTTCTCAAGGATAAAAGAACCTCTGGTGAAATCACCATGCCCGACCTAAAGCTGTACTACAGAGCAATTGTGATAAAAACTGAATTGGTACTGGTATAGCCACAGACAATTAGAGCAATGAAATAGAATTGAAGACCTGGAAATTAACTGACACACCTATGATCACTTCATCTCCGGCAAGGGAGTTAAAACCATCCAGTTGAAAAAAAAAAAAAAAAAAGCATTTTCAACAAATGCTGCTGCCACAGCTGGTGATTATCATATAGAAGAATATGAATTGATGCATTTTATCTCCTTGTACTAAGGTCAAATATAAGTGGATTAAGGAACTCCACATAAAACAAGAGACACTGAAACTTATTGGGGTGACCTTGGGACAAAGCCTCCAATATGGGCATGGGGTGAAAATCCTGAATAGAACAGCAATGTCTTGTGCTGTAAGATCAAAAATCGACAAATGGAACCTCATAAAATTGCAAAGCATCTGTAAGACAAAAGACACCATCAATAAGACAAAAATGCCATCAACATTTTGGGAAAGGATCTTTACCTATTCTAAATCATATAGGAGACTAATATCCAATATATATATAAAGTACTCAATATGGTGGACTCCAGAAAATCAAATAACACCATTAAAAAATGGGGCTCAGAGCTAAACAAAGAATTTTCACCTAAGGAATAACAAATGGCTGAAAAAAGGTTCAGCATCCTTAATCATCCTTAATCATCAGGAAAATGCAAACCAAAACAATCCTGAGATTTCACCTCACTGCAGTCTGAATGACTAAGATCAAAAATTCAGGTGACATCAGATGCTAGCAAGGATTTGGAGAAAGAGGAACACTCCTCAATTGTTAGTGGAATTCGAGCTCATACAACCACTTTGGAAATCAATCTGGTGTTTCCTCAAAAAATTGGACATAGTACTAAAGGAGGATCCCGCAATACCTCTCCTGGGCAAATATCCAGAAGATACTCATACCAGTAAGGATGCTCTACACGTGCTCTACTATGTTCATTGCAGTGTTATTTATAATAGCCCGAGGCTGAAGAGAACCCAGATGCTCCTCAACAGAGGAATGGATACACAAAATGTAGTACATTTATACAATGGAGTATTACTCAGCTATTTAATAAATGAATGTATGAAGTTCCTGGGCAAATGGATGGACCTGGAGGGCATCATCCTGAGTGAGGTAACTCAAATAAAAAGAACTCACATGATATGTACTCACTGGATAATAAGTGGATATAAGCCCATAAATTTAGAATTCCCAAGATATAAGATACAATTTGCTAAACATATGAAGCTTGGGAAGAAGGAAGACCAAGGTGTGGATACTTTGCCTCTTCTTGGAATTGGGAGCAAGGCACACATGGAAGTAGCTACAAAGTTAGAGTTTGGAGCTGATACAAAAGGATGGACCATCTAGAGACTGTCATACCCGGGAATCCATCCCATAATCAGCCTTCATACACTAACAAAATTGCATACACTAGCAAGATTTTGCTGAAAGGACCCTGATATAGCTGTCCCTTGTGAGACTATGCCAGGGCCTAGCAAACACAGAAGTGGATGCTCACAGTCAGCTATTGGATGGATGGCATGGTCCCCAAAGGAGGAGCTGGAGTAAGTATCCAGTGAGCTTGGGGCATCTGCAATCCTCTAGGTGGAACAAAAATATGAAGTAACCAGTACTCCCCCAGAGTTCATGTCTCTAGCTGCATATGTATCAGAAGATGGTCTGGTAGGACATCAGTGGAAAGAGAGGCCCATTGAGCATGCAGACCTTATATGCCTCAGTACAGGGGAACGCCAGGGCCAAAAGGTAGGAGTGGGTGGATGGGTGTGTAGGTGTGGGAGGGTGTGGGGGGTTTTTGGGATAGCATTGGAAATGTAAATGAAATAAATATATAATAATAATAATAATAAAAATGTCAATCTAAGAGTACATAAGGAGGGACCCATGGCTATAGCCACATATGAAGCAGAGGATGGTCTAGTTGGACACGAATAAGAGGCTCCTGGTCCTGAGAAGGCTCCATTCCCCAGTGTAGGGGAATGCCAGGACAGGGAAGTATTATTTGTGTGTTGGTGAGTAGAGAGAGGATGGATGGGATAGGGGGTATTTGGAGGGGAAACCAGGAAAGGGAATAACATTTGAAATTTAATTAAAGAATATATCTAATAAAATGAAATATAATAAAATAAAATAATACTAGGGAACAATAACTTCATGGTAGAAAAAAAATTAAAGAAATCAAAGCACACAGAGGAGTGCAGAAGAGCACTGCTCCCAAAGACAGCCCTGTCCTTATGATACTATAGCACATTGTTTCACAAAATGGATTTGATCATGTCCTCAGATAGGGCATTTGACTATACTATGTAGGTTATCCCCATATGATCAGAAGAAACAAATGGAAGCAAGAAGAGCAGAGTCAGAAGCAGATCTTAGGCTGATGCCAAGGCAAGGCTGGGAGGCACAGCATGCTTTTGGTCTTCAAGGTTCCAGAGTGTTGTTCTCCACCTTCCTGATGCTGCAGTTCCTACAAATATATATTATCTTATGCTGTGGGGAGTCCCAACAATAAAATTATTTTTTTACTACTTCATAACTGTAATTTCCTAGTGTTAGGAATCGTGACATAATTATCTGACATACAGATAGTCTTAGACAACTCCTGTGAAAGTGTCACAAGGACTTGCAACCTATAGGTTGCCAACAACAGTTCCAGGCATGAGTAAAACTAGCTAACCCCTTGAGTTTTACACTTTCTGCCTTCTGGAATTGTACTAGAATAGATACGCTCTGTTTTAGTTGTCTAAGGATGTGATCATTTGTAACACTAAATGGAAACACACCAAAGTGGATAAGGGAGTCCAATTTTCCTGTCCTGGAATCTTGGCAGGTCTTAGAGTCAGCTCTAATCAAATGGAAGAGAAAGGATGCTGGATGATTCCCTACTCAAATTCTTTGGAGACAACAGGGAGTCTGTTTGTTTCCATGGAGAATGGGGGAGGAATTGTACTCCATTATAAAGATCCTTACATTCCCTAATTTTATGCCTGCTGGCCTATTGGAGTGTACTTTGTACTTTTGTTTGCTACATGTTGTGTTCTGTGTTCATGATTATTAACTCTAGGGTTCTTACCATACTTTCAAAATGAAATTCTTCCGAGTTTGAAATCTTTCATATTTGTCCTTTGTATACTATTTGATTCTTTTTAAAAAATCAGTTTATAGGTCTTTTGTACCAACATCTATCTTTTGGGAAAATACTTTTTATTGAAAATACATCTTTTCATTCAATTCAGAGATAAGTAAATAACATTTTCCAAACTGTTGTAAAGGGGCCCTAGGGACTTAAGGAGATCTGTCTACTTCCTTTCCATAAAGGTGAACAAGGCGTCATCATCTCACCCTGTGTGGGAAAGTCAATTATGGTTCAAAATTGCCACTTTTGAAGTCTTTAGCAAACTAAAGAACTCCTTAATTATACCTTAAATTCTGGAGAAACAAAAAAGTAGGGGGTTTTGCTGGTTCACTTACAGGTGGAAAGAAAGGTTAAAAATATTACATCTTCCCCACCAGAAATTTCTGTTGGAGGGCTCCTTTAAAAAAAAAAAATAACAAATGCTTAAGAAAATTTTAGAGACAAACACAAATTTGTTGAAAATATTAAAAGATTTAACGGAGGCCCCTGTGTCTGCCCTTCATATTTCCAGGAGGAAAACTCCATCAGAGAATTAGAAAGGCTGAATCTGACCTTTTGTTGACCCCACTAGCTCAGTTCTCTTCAGTGGACATTCACAAGGTCATTTTAGCTGTAGAAGACTCTTGTGAAATGAGTGATTCCTGAAGGTATGCAGGCTCACTTTTTGCTTCAAAAGACAAAAGAACCTGAGGAAGCCACATGGAACTCAGTCCAAGCCCACTGTGATGAGAGCCAGTCACCTACAAGTAAGTGCAAAGCAGAGATCTGGATGGTTGATGGCAGGGAAAGGAACTTCTTTCTATCCTCAGGTGGTAGATAATTATCAGGAGAGGATCAGTGATATTTACTGCTGTACCCCAGTCTCTGAGCAGGCTCAGATTCAGCACAGGATAGCTGTTAAGTCTGTGTGACTATTGGGCCAGACCCTTCTTAGCTCTAAGACCCTTTACTGATGGCAAAGGGGAGAGATTTCTGGAGCAGTCTTCAAAACCTAATTATTTAATGACTTTGCCTAGGGGTAAGCTGAGGCCAGCCAGTATATGGCCGATCTGAGGAGCTCTGATGTTCCAGAGCAGAAGGTGACACAAGGGACCAGTCAGGTCTAGGAGGAAAGGAACTAGTTTTTAGCGCCCCACCTCCCACTCCCAGTAGCATCAGTTCCTGAGGTGCCTGAGACAGGAGAGTCCCTGTTAGACCTGAAGTTGGGAAGAAGGCCGTGAAGCTAACTGTTCCTGCATCATCATTATCTTTGCTGAGGACAGAGTGGCTGCTGGATGGTTGACAACAGGGAGATGAGGTTGCTTGTGGGAATTGGGAAGGAGACAAGAGTCGGGCCGGTGATGTGTGGAGTGGAGTTTAGCATGTGGGGTCGTTTATTACTCAGAGAAGGGGCCTTGCAAGCAGACAGACAGTACTGTGGCATTAAGGATAAAGCAAACTTTGACCTCAATGGAGCCTGTGACTTTACTAATTTTAGGATGCAAATTGCACGGTTTGGTAAGTTGAGGTCGCCTGGTAAACAGATGTTCCCTGGTAGGAAATACTTACACGCTGACCTCTCTCTCTGGAACCCACCATAACAAGGAAAGAACAAACTGTCTTAGGTAAAGTTGTACTCTGATGACAACCAGCACAGGCTCGCCCTTGACAGTATGGACACACAAGAGAACTAAAATGAAAGCAAATGGCTTGATTGGGAACACGGAGGGGGCATGACCTGGGTGCGAGGTAGCCAAGCTGACTAACCTCATAACGATGGGCCAGTTACTTGGTGACTGTGTTTTAGATTGCCTCAAATCCTAGGCGGGAAGGATCTTGATTGTTCCCTCTTAACAATCTTATGATTTATATTTCTGTCCAGATTTTTTTTTCATATTTTTATTGATTATTGGTAATTTCATGTCATGAACCCCAAGCAAAGTCTCTTCCTAGTACTCCTAGGTCTGCCCCCACTCATCTGCCCTACCCCCTCCAAAAAAAAAAAAAGATAAAAAATACAAGTCCAGTTTGCATTGCATGCACTTTCACACTGGAGCAAGGTCAATCTCTCAGTGACCAGACAAAAGGACTCAGTTCCATCCAGTATAATGAAAATTTTATTTCTTCATAGATGCATAAAACTCCATAGTTTATACATTTGGTGTGCATGTATAAATAGTGAAGGAAATTATATATAAATCCACTGGTGTGCCTTCTTCATATGGTAGTTCTAACAGCTTTAATTTAAATATTATTACCTTTTAGTTACTTTTTAAAATACTTAACTTCCAAAGAGCAATTTCTATAGCTAATGTGCTAGTTTGGTTTCCTTTGGTTGTCTTTTTCCCTTTCTTCCTTTCATCCTTGAGGCAGGGTTTCTCTGAGAAGTACTGGCTGTCCAGAACTTTCTCTTCAGGACAGGCTGTCATGGAACTCACAGAGAGTAAAAGGCCTCTGCTTCCCTAGTAGGAGGTTAAAGGCATGCACCACCACAGCCCAGAAGTAGTTAGGTTTTTATCTAGCAATATATAATGTTTTTCCCCACATACTCACCAGTACTTATTGCTGTTTGTTTGATAGTAATTGTTCTGACTGCTGTTAGATCTCAATTTAGCTTTAATTTGTCTTCCTCTGATAGCTAAAGATGTTGAATGTTTTACATGTATTTATTGGTGACTTGTATGTGCTGTTTTGAGTATTATCTATTAACTCATTAACCCATCCAGTGATGAGATAATTTTCCTTAAGTTTTGAGGTTCTTTATAGATTTGTCCAGATTAATATTTTTACAAATGTGGTTGGCAAAGTTATTATTTTTATTTTTTAACTTTTTCCTGTCCTGTAGGCTCCCTCTTCATTCTCCTTTACCACTTGCTTCCTGTGGAGACTGGAATCTTTTACTGCCATGTAATGACATTTGTCAATTCTTGTACTATTTTTTGAGCTATATGTGACTAATTTAAATTCCCTCAGACCTTAGACAAAAAAGAACTAAGCTTACTTCGTTTAACCTGACCTCCCTCCCCATCTAGTTTACTAAATTTTTTATTCTTTATTGCTGAATAAACATAAAATAAGTTGCTATTTGGGGTCCTTTTCAGAAACTCCTAGATTGTGCTTAAAGTGGGATATTGTAATTTTATTTTCCTTTAGCAGTTTGGGTTTCAACTGTCATCTTAAGATCATGGGTCCAGCCAGGCTTGGTGGCTCATGCCTTTAATCCCAGTACTTGGGAGGCAGAGACAGGCAGATTTCTGAGTTCCAGGCAAGCCTGATCTACAAAGTAAGTTCCAGGCCAGCCAAGGCTACACAGAAAAATCCTTTCTCGAAAAAACAAAAATCAAACAAACAAACAAACAAACAAACAAAAATATGATGGATCCATTTTGAACACTTTTGGACAGAGTGAGGGACACAGTTTTAGTTTTGTTCTTTGACATATAAACACTCAATTTTTTGCCAGCCCCATTTATTTTTCCTCTTTAGTTTGTTTACTTTTTGTTTTGGGGTTTTGGGTTTTGGGGACAGGCTATGTAGTGAAGAATGATCTTGAATCCCTTTTTTTTTCTTACCTCTACATCCCAAAGTACTGGGATTATCCACAGAATAATCTTGAATCCCTTTTTTTCTTACCTCTACCTCCCAAAGTACTGGGATTATCCACATCAACATTGCTCGTTTTATTACCATTTCTTGAAGACATTTTCTTGTTCATCAATGAATATTTTTAACAGCAATGTTAAAACAAAATGGCTGTAGCTGTGGGTTCACCTCTGCATCCTTTATTTTGTTCATGGATTTTCTTTATTGTGTCAGCATGTGACTGTTACTATAGCTCTTTACTGGATTTGTTGTAGTTGTTGTGGTTGTTTTTTTCTTTGTGGAGACAGGGTTTCTCTGTGTAGCCTTGATTGTCCTGGAAATCACTCTGTAGACCAGGCTGGCCTTGGACTAAGAAATCCACTGGTATCTAACATCCAAGTGCCAGGATTGAAGACATGCACCACCCCTGCCTATCATATTAGTGGAAATATAAATTGAGTATTGTGATCCATCTATGCATTTCCTTCTGTTTATGATTGCTTTGGAAAATCAGAGATGTTTTGTATTTAAATATGAATTTTTATTTTTTCTTTTTCTAGTTCTGTGAAGAATGGCATTTGAATTTTTGATGAGGATTATATTAACCTTGCAGACACTTGGCAGAAATGCCATTTTCACAATCTTAATCTTCTAATCTAAGTAGTGGGAAATGTTCCCATTTTCATGTGTTTTGTTTCTTTTTACAATGTTTTTCAGTTTTCATCACCTTGGATAGATTTATTCTTAGGTATTTTATTTTTAAGACTGTATGGTTTGGTATTCACAATGCAGCCCAGGTTGGCTTCCAAGTCACAGCAGTTTTCCATGTATTAGTTTTTGAATGCTGCAATTATCACAGCACAATACCCCAAACCCAGGTCTTCCTTTAACTTTAAGAATCTGGAATGAATGGAGTTCTCCCCTCCTGATTAACTTGTCCTTTATCATAATATATTTTTATATTATAATTATATTTTTAATTATATTATGGGTATAGAAAAAACACTAGTTCTTATATCCTGACTATACATTATTTTGTTGAATTTATACATCTGATCTAAGAGCTTTCTAGAAGGTCTCTAGGGGTTTTTCATGTCAGATTATGCTATTTATTATTAAATTATGTGACTTCAAATTTCTCTATTTGAATCACTTTTATTATTTTTTTTCCTTGTTCTCTAGGCAAGATTCTAATCAATGTATTAAATACTATTGGAAAGAGTACATGGCTTTGTTTCTTGATTTTAGAAGGAATGTTTTCAATTTTCCACAGTTTATTGTAATTGTCTATAGGTTAATTACATATAGCCTGTAAGGAAATTTTATATAGTTTATTATGTTACATTACATATTATAATTACATTATCAATCACTAAATTAATTATATTATTACTATATTTAAACAACATGTAATCATATTATCAGTAAATTATTAAATAAATATTATTATATAAATGTGTAATATATAAATATATTGTAATTTATATGATTTAATATAATTGGCTATAGGTTTGTTACATATATCCTAAATGGACATTTTTTATATGTTTTATTTTAACATAATCATATATTATAATTATATTATTACTATATCATATTACTATAATGTTACTATAATATATTATAACCACACATTATTATTGTATGATCAATTAATTATTAAGAATATATTATTAATATATTAATATATTGTGATTTATATGATTTATGATTATTGACTATAGGTTTGTTACATATACCCTAATGGAGATTTTTATATGGTTTATCATATTTCTCTATTATAATTATACTATTAATGTTATTAATATAATATATTCTAATAATATTATTCTAACATTATAATACTATTATTCATAAATTATAATTATGTGATCAGTACATATTATAAATTTTATAATATAAATATATAAATATATAATATATACATATAATACAATTTATATTAATTATTATTGTTGGCTATCGTTTTCCTATATATAGCCTACATAGAGATTTTTATATGGTTTACCATAACATATTCCTATATTATAAGTATGTTGTTAATTATATTGTTAATATAATAATATATTCTCAGTCAATTATTAATTAACCATTATTAATATATTAATATAATATAAAATTATATATTATAATTTATATGATTGATTATAATTGGCTCTATGTTTGCTGAATATAGCCTATATGGAGTTGTTTATACGGAAATCTCTTTTTTCTATCCATATTTTTTTCCAGAGTTCGTACCAAGAATGGATGTTGAACTTCGAAATGTCCTTTACCTCAGCTATTGAGATAATCATGTGATTTCTGTCCCTGTTATATTTGCTCTAGAAGTATGTTGATTGGAATTTTTAAGTTAAAGTCAACTTGACCATGGGTAGGGTATTTTTAATGTGTTCTAAAATTTGATTATTAAGTATTTTGTACATTATTTTTGCCTTTGTGTTTATCAGGAAAAATGGTCTAGTTTTTGTTGTATCCTCTGATTGTTGGAATCATAGTAATACCAGCTTTATAAAATGTATTTGGTAGTGCTTCTTTTTTTTTTTCCTAGTTATTGGAAATAGTTTCAGAATTATTGCTCTTTTTTCCATAATGGTTTAAGATATTGATAGTGAATCAATCTGACCTTTGGCTTACACACATGCATTAAACCAAGCACACACACTTTAACTCTCTCTCTCTCAACACACACACACACACACACAAACCTTACACATATGAACGCACAAATTTATATTATATATATAATATACAAGATATATTCAATATATATCATTATATATTTGTTAACATATTTAATATTCAAAATGTATATAATATATAACATATTTTATATGCATATATATGGATGTGTGTGTATATGCATATATTTGAACACTCTTTTTGTTTAACATAAGCACTCATAGTTGCCAATGATCATCTTGTTTTTATGTCTTAGATTCGAAACATAAGTACTTGCATTTTCATTTGGATCTTAGGGTTTTTACATTTTTTTCCAAATTTCTTTAAAACTTTGCAGATAATTCAAGTACATGTTCAATGCCAGTTTAATCGTATAGTATTTTGGGAGGAGTTGAGGAGCACTGTTGAAGTCTACATGGGAAGAGTTATCAGGAAGCTTTACCTTTGAGTTTTATCTTACAATAAGCTGCTGTCTTTTTGTTTTTTCTATGAGACTGATTGAAAAAAAAGATAAAAAAAGAATTACAAGGAGGCTATGACTGCTCCTAATTAGTTGAGAGACCTAACAGAGACAGATAGGGTGTTAGTATTGAGCCCTGGCAGGCCTGGGGCTCACTATATATATCAGGCTAGTCTCCATGTCATGGAGACTTTCCTGCCTCTGCCCTCTAAGTGCTGAAATTATTCTGTCTTAGTACCATTTTACTGGTTATACTGTCAGTCTTTGTGGTTCCAATGTCTTATTCAAATTTTAAGGAAGACATTTATGCTCCATACAGTATTGTGTGGTTTCCCTGCCTTTGCTTGACCTCACTAACCCTGACCTAATCAGGAGACAGGGACCTAGGACCTTTCCACACTGACCCTTAAAACCCAGCTTTCTTAAGCTGTGTATACAAAAGGTGCCTCCTGAAGGTGACATATGGTCAATTGGATCTTCAAAAGGTAGATGTGGCTAAGGAGTATGAAACTTGTATTGAAGCCAGTGTGAGGAAGAATGCAACTCCTTTGTATCTCTCAGCATTGGAACACAGCAGTGAGTCTTAGACTCTCATGTCAGGGACAGAGATTCCAGAGAGAAAAATCTAGCTCCTTCCAGAGTTACTCAAAGTAAGCACAAAGTGGAGAAATCTGTGTATTGGTGGTGGTCTGGCGGAGGGGAATTATCTATGAGCTGCTAGACAGACCCTCATCTGACTCTTGCAGGCTCAAATGATAGATGCTGGCTAACCCCACCCCTGAAGTGTCAGTAAAACTTGCCATAGGCAACAAGTAGCTAGATTCTTTGCATTACTAAATAGGTCTGTTGGGGAAAGGAGGCAGCTTTCTGAGAAGGGATTCTTTTCTGATGATCTGTTAGGCCAGAACCATGAGGTGTTTGATGCATGGAGAGATTTGACAAAGGGAGACAGCAGATCAGTCAAGTCTAGGAGCAAAGGACAGAAGATATTCATTCTTGGTAGCCCCAGTTCATGAAGTACCTAAGTATAAGGTGAGGTGAATGATTCTGAATAGGTCTTTGAAAATTCCTGTGAATAGGGGAGGCAGGAGAAAGGATGTGCAATAGAGAGTGCCAGTTGGCATAACTGAAGCTTGGATATTCACTTGAAGGATGGAGACCAGGTGGGTGGGACCTAGGAGCCAGGGACAGGTTGCAACCTGCCCGGGAAAGCATTGTTTGCTGTGTGTTATAATGAGAGGGCTCATAGGACTTGAAGTCAGGCAGTGTCATGGTAAAAACAATGGTGTGAATTATAATGAGCACTAGGTTTCAAATGTGTGTGGTAGGAGGTAAAAGCACTCACTGTGCAATCTTGTGTACCTAGTTCCATCCTAAAAAACCTTGGTAGTGGGAAGGAAACTCAGACTCCCAAAAGCCACCCTCTAGTCATCCCATGCACCACAACCCATTTGTACAGCCATATTCTCACATATTCCTCATACATACAATGTAATAATAATAATAATATTACTATTTTTATTATTAGTAGTAATAATAGTAATTTTTCTAATAATAGTAATTGTAATAATTATAATAATTAAATCCTTATTTTGGGGATACAAGATATGAGAAATAAGGGTTTGCAGCTTGGTATGAAATGTTCATGTTGACCACATAAGAGGAGAGTACCTATTAATGTGTGATCTAATTAATCATGTAGCCTTTGACCTAGGATCACAGGGAGGAGGGTTTCTGGCCACTAAAGAGCTGGGACAGAGCTTACCAACAGATTTCTTGGCTTAGGGTCTCAGAAATATGGAATCTAACACCTATCTTATAAATATTTAATAAGGTACTTATTTTAAAAACAACAAAATTACTAATCTGTTCTCCCAGAGCTTTGAGACACTTCACCCCAATTTCTCTTTGTAATGCTTTGCTTAGTCTTATGAAGTAAACCATGACTGTACTAAGTAAGCTTGTAGATGATTTCAGCATTGTCTACATTTAAGTGTTTATATGTAAACATTTATATGTTTCTCAAATTACATCATGGATATGTATCACATGCTCATCTCTTGGGTGATACCAACCCAGAGGGCGTCATTTGGAAGCCTAGATATCTAGATCAAGGAAAGTAGAATCTTCTAAGGGTTCCATAGAGGCTTTTCCTCTTCCATGTGCCTGGATACTATAATCCTTTCAGGCTCCTTGTAGATAGGCTCATAGTTGTTTCTGAGTCACCAATGCACAGGCTAGGTATCTCTTCACTTTTCAAGAAAATGTTACAGGGGAAATGGGGTTGAGGTCATTTTCATGGCCAGTCTTTTAGAGAAGATGTCAAGAAAAGAAACTGCTTTAGGAAAGGGAACAGAAACAGGAAGGAAGGAAAAGAGTCACTGAGGGGGAGAGGGAAAAAGGGTACAAGGGCAGAAGTTGAAATCCAGCCAGAGAAAGAAGCTCTCCAATGCCACAGTAGGCACAAGCCCTGAAAGCTGGGGAGACCAGTCTTTGAGCACTTTCAATGAATTCAGTGACTCTAAGATTTTTTTTTTTTACCTCTACCCTCATCATACCAAAGGGAAAGAATAATACTACTCTCTCTCTCCTAAGTTCCTGTGGAAGATAAGCACACAGATGTGTGAGGGATGTTTAGAATAGGCACTGTCTCCAGATATGGAGTGAACTGAGTATTGATTTCACAATAGGAACTCCTGAGATATTTTTTATGACATTCATCTCCTCATATAGTGTTTTTTTTCCCTTCGAGAAAAACTTATGAAGATTATAGCAAAGACAAAGTGGTAGAGGTGGGCATGAGGTCATTCCACTTAGTGGGTGTGACAAGATCAAGAGAGGAAGGGTTGACTGCAAAGGTTACTAATGGACACTCAAAGCTGGAGGGCTTTCTCAGGGAAACTGTAGCTGTTCCCCTTTTGGGGACCTCCATTCATTTGGAAACACTTGGATACCATTATTGTGTGAGGAGTGGGATTAGATGCCTGCACCTCTTTTAAAGTTTTAATGTTTGTATCTTATAATTGTGTATGGATGTTTTATGTTCCTGTACGCATGACTGACTATATACATACATGCATGCCTGGTATCTGGAGAGGATAGAAGGGTTTGTTGGATCCCCTTGAACTTGATTACAAATGGTTGTGGGCACCGTGTGGGTGTTGAGAATGAAACCTGGGCCCTATGTGAGAACAGACTGTACTCTTATCCTAAGAGGCAGTGTTCTAGTCATGTGTCTCTGCAGAAGGATAGGTGTTCCCAGCTGCAGTCCATGGGACTGCTCAGAACATGGCTACCTAATAGCAGAGAACATTCTGCAGGGATACTTGCGGATAGGAATAAAAGCTTCCATCTTCCACTAATTTCAAGTTCAGTAGCTACACAGGCCAGTGGCTAACCTACTATTACGCACAGTTTCAAGGAGTCTGCAAAAAGGGTTTGTGGGCATGCTTCGTATAACTTTTGACATCTCTGTGCAGAGTTGGATGTGTACACTTATGTTTTGGTGAAGAGACCTTGTCTGGCATCAGGTTCTGAAAGCTGAAAGGACAGGAACCATATACAAGTTAGTTATCACTCCCGTGTCTCCTTTCTCACGGAGGCCTCCTCTCTGCTGCAGGTGGCATCCCTGTTGAAGGCCCAAGGAAACACCTGAGACCTGAGGCCCCAAGACCAAGAAAGAGCCGTCCAGTGGGAAAAATGGAAGCACCCGTTAACTCTGCCCCACAGGGATCCTCTACTCAGCCTTGGAAATATGGAAGCCTGTGAAGCCTTCCTCCAGCGCTTCAGGCAGTTCCAGTATGATGAAGCAGATGGGCCTCACGAGGCCTTCGGCAAACTCTGGGGACTTTGTTTCCAGTGGCTGAAGCCTCAGTCACACTCTGTGGAGCAGATCCTGACTCTGCTCCTGTTGGAGCAGTTCCTGTTTATTTTGCCCAATACAAACACCAAGACCCAGAAGTTCAGCCTGGAAATTAGACAAAGATTTCTCACCCTGATAGAAGACCTCAAGAGAGATCACAAGAGGCCAGGATACAAGGTGAAGATTGGTTGTGGTTGTTTGTTCTCACTCCAAAAATGGAGGCAGGCAGCTGGGTCGGGATGAGCCATTCTGTCTCTGTGTCATTCCACAGCCCCTAGCCTTCCACAGAGCCTTTTAAACATTCTCTTCTGCTGGATTCAGCAATGAGGTCACAGAGTCTCCACAGTTCCTGACTCCATGCCCACTCTACAACACCCAAATGGCAATGCCTCATTTATTATCAGTAAATGAATTTCTTCAGCAGCATCAGTTACTACAATTATCACTGTAGTGACGAGATATGTATTGCTTGGATCTTTATGGAACAGTTTGAAAAGGCAATGCCAGATAGTCTAGAAAACATATAAAAGGAGGGAATGGGAACATAGTTTATTATAAACTATTATTGCTTCTGTATAAATGTGCTTGGACATTGTTTTACCTGAAGACACTTCAAATTGTCTTCCATGAAATGGTTCCATGCCTATATCTCTGATTACTCACTGTGGTAGGACAGTTAGAAGTTAACATCAAATTTCCTGTGCTATATACTCTTTATGTTTATCATGTGTTATCCTTAAGTGGATAGATGCTTTTACCTCCCTGTAACTACTAACCAGCAGCAAAGCTATGAGCTTTGGTTAGGGTATTTAAGGACAACAAATGCGATGCTCTCCCTCCTGTTAAGAATTCATAGAACATCTAAGTGACAGGAAAATATGTAACAGTATCTGGTTCTTCCTAGGTTTTCCTGATCTGCATGATGAATATAGGGGGTGGGGTGTAGATGTCTGAATTTGTGAGAGCTTAGGAAGAGCTTTCCATCATGAGTGATACACATCACTGGCCCATTAAATTCCAATAGCAGTTCACATTAGCATACCCAAAAGGCCTCAGAAGGAAGGTAGTAGTGCTTTGTGCTCAGAACCACTTCTCAAAGCCTCTGTACAGGGAAGGCCTTGATGTACACTGGACAGTGTCTGTGGGAGAGCAGCCAGCTGAGATTCATGACTTCAGCATGGGACAGGTGCTACTTTGCAGTTGCTTCAGCTTCAGGGCAGTTGACTGAATGGACAGGACTCTGCCAAAGGACTCTGCCTCCTGAAGGAAGCATGACTGAATGCTTTTGCTTTCTTCCTGTCTTCCTGATTTGTTGAAAATAGAAGATGTCATCTTCAAGGGTCTGGACATGTCATCACCTGTCTAGGATCCACATGCCTCCCCCGGCTCTTGAGTAATTGAAATGTGGCCATTTAGGTATAAATTTGTTGTGAGTATGGAATGTATTTGACCCCACTGTCTCCTTTATGTGTGTTGGCCGTAGTGGTTACTGGAAAGGTAAAAGCTCCTCCCATTGCTCCTGGCCAATGATGTACTTCCTCTGAGGTAAAAGGAGCTGCATTTCAGTGGAATGATGGGTTCTGAAATTTTCTTCAGATCAACATGTGTGACATATTCCTGGAAGAACTGATGTAGATGAGTATGTTTGTCACACAATCCAAAACACCTGTGAGTCTACCCAAACTTCAGATAATAGAACCTGTCCAGGAAATCTCTGAGATCCCAGCACAAGGGCCACTGCAAAGCAGTTTCCATGATCCTGGCCAAAGCCAGACCATTCTGACTATTGGTAAGGCAATCTCCTTCCCCTTCTGCTCTTTACTTCTGTTTGAAAGCTCGTGCTCTATGATAGAGTTGGGACAAGTTGGCATTATCAGTTCTCTAAACATAATAGACATGGTCAAATTTCCTCCCAAGTTACCTTCAAGCCTGTATTCTCCAGTCATAAATTATGCTGTGCTAGTTTTTGCTTCCCTCAGCAACTACTTTAGTTCTCATCAAACAGTTGGATGTTAGCCTTGTGACAAGAGATCTGGCTGTCCCCACTCCCTTGGTAGGCAGACAGAAGGAGGCAGTGTGACAATCCATGGAAAGATATTCAATAACTACCAAGTTCTCTCAGCATCAAGTGATGGTGTTTCATTCAATGTGAAGGAATAGAGGGTATGAACAGAATGCAAGGTTAGCATTGGTTAGTGGCTTTAGCTAGCATGGGCTGTGAGCAGAGAATCTGAACAGAAAAATGGAGGAGGATTTTAGGAATAGGACTCTGTTTACCCAGGATGTGGAGGTTATTTGTACATGTCACACGTTGTTGAATGTCACTGAAAATGATATTACTTTGTTTATTAAGAATTTTAAATTTTTTTCTTAATTTTCGGTTCTTATTAGGGTTTAGTTAATTTTTTTAAATGTTATACTGTTTTATTTGATTGTGTGTGTGTGTTGTGTGTGTGCTTTTAAGTATATGCTTAAAATTTTTAGGGTTATATTTTGGGGGTCTAAGAGTTTTAGTGTTTCCAGGCAGTGGTGATCCATGCCTTTAGTCTCAGTCATGGTAGGCAGAGGCAGGTGTATTTCTTAATTGAAGGCAAGCATAGTGTACAGAGTGATTTCCAGGACCTCCAGGGTATACACAGTGAAAAGTAGTCTCCAAAATCCCATGGAAGAAAGAAAGAAAGAAAGAAAGAAAGAAAGAAAGAAAGAAAGGAGGAAGGAAGGAAGGAAGGAAGGAAGGAAGGAAGGAAGGAAGGAAGGAAGGATGGAAGGGAGGATGGAAGGGATGAAGCAGGGAGAGAGAGAGAGAGGGATGGAGAGAGGGAGGGAGAGAGGGAGGGAGAGAGGGAGGGAGGAAGAAAGGAAGGAAGAAAGAAAAAAAGGAAGGGAGAGAGAAAGAGAGAGAGAGAAAGAAAAAAAGAAAGAAAGAAAGAAAGAAAGAAAGAAAGAAAGAAAGAAAGAAAGAAAGAAAGAAAGAAAGAAAGAAAGAAAGAGATAAATACAGTAAGTAAGAAATTTACTATATGGAAATTTTGGGGTTCATTTATATAATTTTTTTATGAATATTAGGGTTTTTTTAAAAAGCGTTTTTAGGGCGTTTGGGCGAGTGTTTTATAGTTTTTATTTTTGGATTTTTGGATTTTTTTCAATTTTACTGTATATTTAGTGTCTTAAATATTTTAGATTTTTTTTCTTGGCTTTATGGTTATATTTTAGGGTATTCTATTGTGTGTGTGTGTGTGTGTGTGTCTGTTCTTGAGTATTTTTCAAAAAACTTTGATTTTATTTTTTAGTTTAAGTATTTAGGGTTGCCAGTCTGTAGTGACCCATACCTTTTATCCCAGCACTTTAGAGGCATGGGTCTTGGATTTCTGAGTTCATGGTCAGACTAATCTGCAGGGTGAGTACCAGGATAGCCAGGAAAACATAAAGAAATCTTGTCTCCAAATCTCAAAAAAAAAAAAAAAGGGGGTGGGGCTATTAGAGTCATTTTTAGATTCTTGAATATATAGAGACAGAGAGACAGAGAGAGCAAGAGAGGAGAGAGAGAGGAGAGAAAGGAGGGAGAGGAAGGAATGAAGGAAGGAAGCAAGGAAGGGAAGAAGGAAGGCAAGAAGAAAGGCAGGCAGGCGGATAGACTGACAGGTCAAAAAAGACAGACACAGAGAGCGAGAGAGAGAGAGAGAGAGAGAAAGGGAGAAAGAAAGAGACATGGAGAGAAAGAAAGAAAAAGAGAAAAAGAAAGAAAAACAGATAGAATGACAGAATTTATTAAATGAATGAATGAATGAATGAATAAATAAATAAATAAAATATAAATAAATAAGTAAATAAATGTTTTAGGGATATTTCGACTTCTTACATATTCTTTTTAGATTTCTAGATTATTTTGAAGTTTTGGAGTGTTTTTAAAGAGTGATTTAGTGTTTTTGTTTTGTTTTGTATTGTTTTGTTTTCAGGCTTACAGTGTATTTTTATTGTTTTTTTTTCTTTGTTGAAATGATTTTAGCGTGTTTTTGTGTTTGGGATTTAATTTAACCTTCATTTGAATTCAGTTTTTTAACATTTTACAGTATTTCTTACGGATTGTTTTTTTGTTGTGGTTGTTGTTGTTTTTGCTTTTTACTAAAAAAACATTAGGGTTTTATATTTGGTGTTTTATTGTTTTGGTTTGCCAGGCATTGTTGGCCCCTGCCTTTAATCCCAGCAATTGGGAGCCATTTGAAGGCTTTTGTTGTTGTTGTAGTTGTTGTTATGTTTTTTGTTTTTTTTGTTTTTTGTTTTCTTGGTTTTTTTGTTTGTTTGTTTTGTTTTGTTTTGTTTTGTTTACATAGGATCTACATGGTTTCCACAGAGTGATACAAGACAGCCAGAGATACACAGGAAAACACAACCTTCAAAACGAGAGAGAGAGAGAGAGAGAGAGAGAGAGAGAGAGAGAGAGTAGAGAGAAGAGAGAGAGAGGAAGGAAGGAAGGAAGGAAGGAAGGAAGGAAGGAAGGAAGGAAGGAAGGAAGGAAGGAAGGAAGGAAGGAAGGATGGATGGATGTCCCTGGCCATGTATCACCAAATAGCAGGATCCAGTCACCACACTGTGCAGAAGAGGAAAATCTAGTTTACCTTGGGTAGAGGGAGAACATAATGGCAGTGCATCATTTGATTCCATCTCTTCTTGCCAGTTTCCAAATATCGTATATACTATTGGAAGGAATACAAGATCAACATGCCCTTACAACAGGGTGAGTTGTTGTATGAACTCTAAGTATCCCTCATTGTTGTATTGGTCTGTAGATATCCATAAATAGAGATAAGAAAACAGCTGTTCTGACAACAAACTCTAGGAAGATTACATGCAGGTTAGTTTTAGATTTCTATTTTCTGCCCACTCTCCTCCACCCAGAAAGATGTGAGGTCCAACTGTGAGGTTGCAGTTGTGCTTGCCTGGCAATCTTGGTCACAAAGAATGGCACTAAAGTATTATGGCTTTAAATTCAAGTTTGAGGTGGCCTTGGAATGACAAGATGCTCTTGGGAATCCCATAGCTGGAAGCTATATAGGAAAGCCCATGTCTCCAAATCAGACTGTGGGAACTTTGCCTTCCACTCCAGGACCTTTGGGGTCTACCCAAATCACTGTGGTGGTCTCATAGTCTTTGTCATCTGATCAGAAGTCTCTGAGAATTTCTTTATCTTCACCAGGAACTCTAGGCTCTTCATCTTCCTTAGAGGCTTTTGGACATTCCCTTTTTTCTTTTTTTTTTTTTTTCTTTATTCAGCATAATTCTTGTTTATTCTCTTTTTTAATATATTTTAATACATATTTTCCTCAATTACATTTCCAATGCTATCCCAAAAGTCCCCTATACCCTTCCCCCTCTCCCCCATTTCCCTACCAACCCATTCCCATTTTTTTTTTTTTTGGCCCCTGTACTTGGGCATATAACGTTTGTGTTTCCAATGTTCCTCTCTTTCCAGTGATGGACAACTAGGACATCTTTTGATACATATGCAGCTAGACTCAAGAACTCCGGGGTACTGGTTAGTTCATAATGTTGTTGCACCTACAGGGTTGCAGATCTCATTAGCTCCTTGGGTACTTTCTCTAGCTTCTCTATTGGGGGCCCTGTGCTCCTTCCAATAGCTAACTGTGAACATCCACTTCTGTGTTTGCTAGGCCCCGGCATAGTCTCACAAGTTACAGCTATATCAGGGTCTTTCAGCAAAATCTTGCAAGTGTATGCAATGGTGTCATCGTCTGAAGGCTAATTATGAGATGGATCCCTGGATATGGCAGTCTCTAGATGGTCCAATCTTTTGTCTCAGATCCAAACTTTATCTCTGTAACTCCTTCCATGGGGGTTTTGCTCCCAATTCTATGAAGGGGCAAAGTGTCTACACTTTGATCTTCATTCTTCAGTTTCATGTATTTTACAAATTGTCTCTTGTATCTTGGGTATGCTAAGTTTCTGGGCTAATATCCACTTATCAGTGAGTCCATATCATTTGAGTTCATTTGTGATTATGTTACCTCACTCAGGATGATGCCCTCCAGGTTCAACCATTTTCCTAGGAATTTCATAAATTCATTCGTTTTAATAGCTGAGTAGTACTCCATTGTGTAAATATATCACATTTTCTGTATCTATTCCTGTTTTGAGGGGCATCTGTTTTCATTCCAGCTTCTGGCTATTTTAAATAAGGCTGCTATGAACATAATGGAGCATCTGTCCTTCTTACTGGTTTGCACATCTTCTGGATGTATGCCCAGGAGGTATTGCAGGATCCTCCGGTAATACTATGGTCAATTTTCTGAGAAACCTCCAGACAGATTTCCAGAGTGGTTGTAAAGCTTGCAATCCCACCAACAATGAAGGAGTGTTCCTCTTTCTCCACATCCTCGCCCGCATCTGCTGTCACCTGAATTTTTGATCTTAGCCATTCTGACTCGTTTGAGATGGAATCTAAGGGTTGTTTTGATTTGCGTTTCTCTGATGATTAAGGATGTTGAACATTTTTTCAGGTGTGTACTGGCTAGTTTTGTGTCAGCTTCACACAGCTGGAGTTATCACAGAGAAAGGAGCTTCAGTTGGGAAATGCCTCCATGAGATACAACTGTAAGGCATTTTCTCAATTAGTGATCAAGGGGGGAGGCCCCTTGTGGGTGGTGTCATCTCTGTGCTGGTAGTCTTGGTTCTATAAGAGAGCAGGCTGAGCAAGCCAGGGAAAGCAAGCCAGTAAAAGAACATCCCTCCATGGCCTCTGCTCAGCTCCTGCTTCCTGACCTGCTTGAGAACCTGTCCTGATTTCCTTTGGTGATGAACAGCATCATGGAAGTGTAAGCCGAATAAACCCTTTCCTCCCCCAACTGGCTTCTTGGTCATGATGCTTGTGCAGGAATAGAAACCCTGACTAAGACAAGGTGTTTCTCTGACATTCAGTATTCCTCAGGTGAGAATTATTTGTTTAGCTCTGAGCCCCATTTTTTAATGGGGTTATTTGATTTTCTGGAGTCCACCTTCTTGAGTTCTTTATATATATTGGATATTAGTCCCTTATCTGATTTATGATAGGTATAGATTCTTTCTCAATTTGTTGGTGGCCTTTTTGTCTTATTGACAGTGTCTTTTGCATTGCAGAAGCTTTGCAGTTTCATGAGGTCCCTTTTGTCAATTCTCAATTTTACAGCACAAACCATTGCTGTTCTATTCAGGAATTTTTCCCCTGTGCCCATATCTTCGAGGCTTTTACCCACTTTCTCCTCTATAAGTTTCACTGTCTCTGATTTTATGTGGAGTTCCTTGATCCACTTAGATTTGACCTTAGTACAAGGAGATAAGAATGGATATATTCACATTCTTCTACATGATAACCACCAGTTGTGCCAGCACCATTTGTTGAAAATGTTGTCTTTCTTTCACTGGATGGTTTTAGCTCTCTTGTCGAAGATCAAATGACCATAGGTGTGTGGGTTCATTTCTGGGTCTTCAATTCTGTTCCATTATTCTACTTGTATGTCACTATACCAGTACCATGCAGTTATTATCACAATTTCTCTGTAGTACAGCATTAGGTCAGGAATGGTGATCCAACCAGAGGTTCTTTTATCCTTAAGAAGAGTTTTTGCTATCCTAGGTTTTTTGTTATTCCAGATGAATTTGCAGATTGCTCTTTGTAATTCGTTGAAGAATTGAGATGGCATTTTGATGGGGATTGCATTGAATCTGTAGATTGCTTTTGGCAAGATAGCCATCTTTACAATGTTGATCCTGCCAATCCATGAGCATGAAAGATTATTCCATCTTCTGAGATCTTATTTAATTTCTTTCTTCAGAGACTTGAAGTTCTTATCATAGAGATCTTTCACTTCCTTAGTTAGAGTCACGCCAAGGTATTTTATATTATTTGTGAATATTGAGAAGGGTGTTTTTTCCCTAATTTCTCTCTCAGCCTGTTTATCCTTTGTGTAGAGAAAGGCCATTGACTTGTTTGAGTTAATTTTATATCCAGCTACTTCACCGAAGCTGTTTATCAGGTTTAGGGGTTCTCTGGTGGAATTTTTAGGGTCACTTATATATACTATCATATCAT
This sequence comes from Mus caroli, assembly GCF_978045245.1. Lineage (NCBI taxonomy): Eukaryota > Metazoa > Chordata > Mammalia > Rodentia > Muridae > Mus > Mus caroli. The sequence continues at coordinate 10,964,990 of NW_028227277.1, forward strand.
CCGCAAAAACTGATATTTTGACTTCATCTTTTCCAATTTGTATCCCCTTGTTCTCCTTTTGTTGTCTAATTACTCTGGCTAGGACTTCAAGTACAATGTTGAATAGGTAGGGAGAGAGTAGACAACCTTGTTAAGTCCATGATTTTAGTGGGATTGCTTAAAGCTTCTCAACATTTACTTTGATGTTGTCTTCGGGTTTGCTGTAGATTGCTTTTATCATGTTTAGGTATGGGCCTTGAATTAATGATCTTTCTCAGATTTTTTATCATAAATGGCTGTTAGATTTTGTCAAATGCTTTCTCCGCATCTAAGGAGATGATCATGTCGTTTTTGTCTTTGAGTTTGTTTATATACCGGATTACATTTATCGATTTCCATATATTAAACCATCCCTGCATCCATGGAATAAAACCTCCTTGGTCAGTATGGATGATTGCTTTAATGTGTTCGTGGATTCGTTTAGCGAGAATTTTATTGAGTATTTGTGCATCGATATTCATAAGGGAAATTGGTCTGAAGTTCTCTATCTTTGTTCAATCTTTTTGTGGTTTAGGAATCAGAGTAATTGTGGCTTCATTGAATGAGTTGGGTAGCATACCTTCTACTTCTATTTTGTGGAACAGTTTGTGCAGAAGTGAAATTAGATCTTTGCAGGTGTGATAGAACTCTGCACTATACCCATCTGCTCCTGGGCTTTTTTTGGCTGGGTGACTATTAATGACTGATACTATTTCTTTAGGGGATATGGGAATGTTTAGATCCTTAACTTGATCTGGTATCTGTCTAGAAATTTGTTCATTTCAGCAGGGCATGGTGGCGCACGCCTTTGATCCCAGCACTTGGGAGGCAGAGGCAGGCCGATTTCTGAGTTCAAGGCCAGCCTGGTCTACAAAGTGAGTTCCAGGACAGCCAGGACTATACAGAGAAACCCTGTCTCGAAAAACAAAAAAATAAAATAAATAAATAAATAAATAAATAAGTAAATAAAAATAAAAGAAATTTGTCCATTTCGTTAAGGTTTTCCCGTTTTTTTTTTAGTGTAGCCTTTTGTAGAAGGATCTGATAGTGTTTGGATTTCTTCAGGATATTTTGATTATCTTCCTTTGCATTTCTGATTTTGTTAATTAGGATGCTGTCCCTGTGCCCTATAGTGAGTCTGGCTAAGGGTTTATCAATCTTGTTGATTTTCTCAAAGGACCAACTCTTCGTTTGGTTAATTCTTTTAATAGTTCTTCTTGTTTCCAGTTGGTTGATTTTGCCCCTGAGTTTGATTATTTCCAGCTGTCTAATCCTCTTGGGTGAATTTGCTTCCTTTTGTTCTAGAGCCTTTAGATGTTTTGTCATGCTGCTAGTGTGTGCTCTCTCTAGGTTTTTTTTTTTTTTTTTTTTTTTTTTTTTTTTTTTTTTTTTTTGGAGGCACTCAGAGCTATGAGTTTCCCTCTTAGAAATGCTTTCTTTGTGTCCCATAGGTTTCGGTATGTTGTGGCTTCATTTTCATTAAACACTAAAAAGTCTTTAATTTCTTTCTTTATTATTCCTTGACCAAGGTATCATTGAGAAGAGTGTTGTTCAGTTTCCTCGTGAATGTTGTCTTTCTATTATTTATGTTGTTATTGAAGATCAGCCTTAGTCCATGGTGATCTGATAAGATGCATGGGACAATTTCAATATTTTTATATCTGTTGAGGCCTGTTTTGTGACCAATTATATGGTCAGTTTTGGAGAAGGTCCCATGAGGTGCTGAGAAGAAGGTATATCCTTTTGTTTTAGGATAAAATGTTCTGTAGATATCTGTTAGGTCCATTTGTTTCATAACTTCTCTTAGTTTCACTGTGTCTCTGTTTAGTTTCTGTTTTCACGATCTGTCCATTGATGAAAGTGGTGTGTTGAAGTCTCCCACTATTATTGTGTGAGGTGCAATGTGTGCTTTGAGCTTTACTAAAGCATCTTTAATGAATGCAGCTGTCCTTGCATTTGGAGCATAGATAATCAGAATTGAGTGTTTCTCTTGGAGGAGTTTACCTTTGATGAGTATGAAGTTTCCGTCCTTGTCTTTTTTGATAACTTTGGGTTGGAAGTCGATTTTATTTGATATTAGAATGGCTACTCCAGCTTTTTCTTCAGACCATTTGCTTGGAAAATTGTTTTCCAGCCTTTCATTCTGAGGTAGTGTCTGCCTTTTTCCGTGAATTGTGTTTCCTATAAGCAGCAATATGTTGGATTCTGTTGGGGCAGCCAGTATATTAGTCTATGTGTTTTTATTGGGGAATTGAGTACATTGATGTTAAGAGAAATTACATAAAATTAATTGTTGCTTCCTGTTATTTTTGTTGTTTAAAGTTAGGATTCTGTTCCTGCAGCTGTCTTCTTTTACGTTCGTTGAAGGATTACTTTCTTGCTTTTGTTGGTATTAGTTTCCGTTCTTATATTGGTGTTTTCCCTTTATTATACTTTGAAGCGCTGGATTCATTGAAAGATATTTTGTGAAATAGGTTTTATCATAGAATACTTTGGTTTTTCCATCTACAATAATTGAGAGTTTTGCTAGGTATAGTATCCTGGGCTGGCATTTGTTTCCTCTTAGGGTCTGCATGACATCTGTCCAGGATCTTCTGGCTTTCATAGTCTCTGATGAGAAGAATGTTGTAATTCTAATAGGCCTGCCTTTATATGTTACTTGACCTTTTTCCCTTATTGCTTTTAATATTCTATCTTTATTTAGTGCATTTGTTATTCTGATTATTATGTCGGGAGTAATTTCTTTTCCAGTCCAGTCTATTTGGAGTTCTGTAGGCTTCTTGTATGTTCATGGGCATGTCATTTTTTAGGTTTGGGAAGTTTTCTTTTATAATTTTGTTGAAAATATTTGCTGGCCCTTTAAGTTGAAAATATTTATTTTCATCAACTCCTATTATCTGTAGGTTTGGTCTTCTCATTGTGTCCTGGATTTCCTGGATGTTTTGAGTTAGGATCCTTTTGCGTTTTGTATTTTCTTTCTTTTTTTTTTTTTTTTTTTCTTTTAGAATTTTTTTTTTTTTTTTTTTTTTTTTTTTTTTTTTTTTTTTTTTTTTTTTTACCTGTCCTGAGATTTGGAGCCTGTATGCACAATGTAACTTTTAACTAATCTCTAATATCTTGGCCAGTCCTTGATTTACCTGGGCAAGGAAGGCAGGTCCATTACCTCGGGAAGATTTCTTTTAGGATCTTTTTGGCTATCACATTGGCCATCTCAGTCTTTTAACTGTAAGGCCATTCGTGTACCAGCTTGAACTCTCAGACCAAGAATGATCTGATCCTTCAGATCATTTTGAGTACCAGTTTTTTCTATCAGAATGTCAGCGCAGGGATGAATAAGTGAAGTCTTGGGCAGTAGGGTAGAGATTGAGGACAGCAGGTGGAGCGAAGTTCACTAGTTCAGTTAACAAAAAGCTCTGATAATGTGTCACAGGAGCGTTGGTAGTCATCTATCAGTCAGGAGGGTTTTGGATAATGCTTTTAAGTGTGTGGGGTGCCACTACAGCTATTTGCTGTCCCAAAGTGAGCTTATCAGCATCTTTGATAAGTAGAGCTATTGCAGCAGTAGCTTGTAGGCAAGAAATCCACCTGCTGGCAACAGGGTCTAACTTCTTGGATAGGTAAGCCACTGGCCTTTTTCAAAGTCCTAAAGTCTGAGTAAGGATTCTTTTGGTGACCCGTGATCTCTCTTTTACATAAAGAGTGAAAGGCTTGGTTAGGTCAGGCAAAGGCTGGCCATCATTAGGGCCTTTTTTATTTCACTAAAGGCTTTCTGGTGATCTGGGGTCTACACAGACACTTCACCTTCCTTGGTTAGGGGGTACAACGGGCAGCTAAGGTAGCCAACCCAGGTATCCCGAGCCTGCAGAAACCAGCGGTGCCCAAGAATTTTCTTACTTGCCTTGGTGTAGTTATAGACTTTTTTTGTTTTTTGTTTTTTGTTTTTTTGGCTTTATTTAGCCACTGCTTCCCATCAAGAAAGGTGTATTTTAAATAAGTAACTTTAATCTGACACAGCTGAGCCTTTTTAGCTGAGGTTCGGTCTTCTGTTGCCCAGATTTCTTGTCTAGGTCTTGTCTTTTTCTTTTTCTCTTATCACTGTGGCCAAGATTCTAGTCAAATTTCTCTCTTGTTTAAGATCCCTCTTATCTTCTCTTTTTTTGCCTCTCGCCTCTCTCTCTCTCTCTCTCTCTCTCTCTCTCTCTCTCTCTCTCTCTCTCTCTCTCTCTCTCTCTCTCTCTCTCTCTCTCCGTTTGTAATATGCCTTTTCTGCCTCTTACTTACTTGTTTTACTCTAAATATTTTCCATTTGGGGTATCTCTCTCATCTCGGAACTCTCTAATCTCTTTTATCTCTATTTTTAGTATTATCTATTTCTTCTCAGTCTGCCGAAGCTTTGCTTTTTCTTACAGTCTAAGCTCACATTTTTCTAGACCTCTATATGCATTTGTCAGAGCCTGGAGATTAGACTTGTAGGTGCTCTTTACCTGGGACAGAAGTTTTAAGTGGGCAGATGTCTCCCTCGCGGTTAGCAGCATAGGGTGAGACCACCCTAGAAGAGAAAACATGTGTGGCAGGGAAGGGAAGGCAGCTCTCACAGATGGCTGCACCAGGCCAACTCAGGGATGCAGGGGAAGGCGGCAGAAGAGGTGAAGCTAGTTGGCCCTAGGAAGCCAGGAGAGGTCAGCGCTGGGGGACTCCCCGCAGGCCTCGCCCCTCTTTCTTTTCTTGCAGGTCCCACAGGTGGTGAAATGTGTGGTGATGATGGGGCAGGCATCCCGGGGAATCTTCCATATCGGTGTTCCTGGGCCACAGTTTCCCACGTAGCGCCTTGTCTCGGCCAGTGCATGCCACTGTTGCTGAAGTTCTCAGTCCGACCCTGTAGCTGCATGCAGCTCCAAGGGGTCTTTCGGGTTTCCTGGGTCATGCAGATCTCCGTGGAACCTCCAAATGAAAGAACCTAGTGGGGAAACCCCCACTCAATTCCTGTTCGGTGTGCATCCAAGAATCACGAACAGACGACCATCTTAATGTAAAAGCATGAGGTAATTTAATGATGGAGCTCCGGGCCGACACATATCTCCCACAGGAGACAGAGGTGTCGACCACATGGTGGAGCCATAATAGAGGAGCTCCGGGTCGAAATTATCTCTCGCAGAAGACAGTGGTATCGACCTGTATTTTTTTTTTTTTTGATTGTTGTGCCGATATTCTCTATGGAATCTTCTTCATCTGAAATTCTCTCTTCAATCTCTTGCATTCTGTTGCTGATGCTTGCATCTATAGTTCCAGATTTCTTTCCTAGGGTTTCTATCTCCTGCGTTGCCTCACTTTGGATTTTCTTTATTGTGTCTACTTCCCTTTTTATGTCTTGCATGGCTTTATTCAATTCCATCACCTGTTTGGTAATGTTTCCCTGCAATTCTTTTAGGAATTTTTCTGTTTCCTCTTTAAGGTCTTCTACCTGTTTAGCTGTGTTCTCCTGTATTTCTTTAATGAGTTATTAAAGTCCTTCTTGATGTCCTCTACCATCACCATGAGTTATGCTTTTAAGTCTGGGTCTTGCTTTTTGGATGTTTTGGGGTGCCCAGGACTAGGTGATTGGGAGTGCTACTTTCTGATGATGGTTAGTGGAATTGATTTCTGTTAGTAGGATTCTTATGTTTGCCTTTCGCCATCTGGTAATCTCTGAAGCTAGTTGTTATAGTTGTCTGTGATAGCAGCTTGTTCCTCAGGTGACTCTGTTAGACTCTATCAGCAGACTAGCTCTATCCTTAGCTTCAGTGGTCAGAGTACTTTCTGCAGGCAAGCTCTCTTCTTGCACAGAAGGTGGCCAGATATCAGTTGTTCGAACCTGCCTGTCAGAGGTTGTGTTCCACTCACCAGAGGTCTTAAGATCCCTTGGAGGGTCCCGTGAGGAACTTGGGGGTGTCCGGAAACTCCACGTGAAAGGAACCCCAGTGCTAGGGTGGACTGGAAGGGACTTTTGCCCCTGTTTAGGCTGGGTATCTGCCTCCCTAGTTAATGCAATCTCAGGTCCTGCGTGAATGGATTGGTGCAGACGCTGTGTTCCACACACCAGAGATTTTAGGATCCCTGGGGGATCCTGTGTGCGTCCTTGCAGGTGTCAGCAGACTCCCCGGGCAATGCACCCCAATGCTGGAGTGGACCCGAAGGCTTATTTTATTTCTTAATTTCTTTATATTTCTTTTCTTTTCTTTCTTTCTTTCTTTCTTTTTTTTTTTTTTTTTTTTTTTTAATTTTTTTGGAGACTATTTTTCTCTGTGTATCCCTGGCTGTCCTGGAGCTCCCTCTGTAGACCAGACTGGCCTTGAACTCAAAAATCCCCTACCTTTTCCTCCCAATTGCTGGGTTTAAAGGCATGGGCCGCCATTGCTTGGCAACACTAAAACTATGAAACACCAAAATTGAAAACACTCAAATTTTAAATAAGTATTCAAGAACAAGTAGAGCAAAATAACCTAAGAAAACCACTAAAATGCAAAAAAAAAAAAAAAACCAAAAAAACAAAAAAAACAATAAACAAAAAATAAAAAAAAAAAAACCCTGAAGGATAAATAAAACCTCAAAACCCTAAAACACACTAAAATCATTTAAAGAAACAGAAAAAAAATACTAAAAATACACTAGAAGCCTGAAAAAAAAAAGACAAATAAACACTCTAAAACACTCTTCTAAAAACCCTACAAACACTAAAAAAATTCCTAAAAATCTTAAAAAAACACACAAGAAGCCAAAAATATCACTAAACCTTTTTTTCTTTTCTTTCTTTCTTTCTTTCTTTCTTTCTTTCTTTCTTTCTTTCTTTCTTTCTTTCTTTCTCTCTCTCTCTCTCTCTCTCTCTCTCTCTCTCTTTCACTCTCTCTTTTCTTTCTTTATTTCTTTCTTTCTTTCTTCTTCTTTTTTATTTTATTTATTTTTTTTTTTTTGAGTTTTGGAGACGGGGTTTCTCTGTGTAACCCTGGCTGTCCTGGAGCGTCCTCTGTAGACCATGATAACCTTGAACTCTTAAATCTATCTACCTCTGCCTCCCAAGTGTAGGATTAAAGGCAAGGTCACCACTGCCTGCTAATACTAAAACTCTTAAGCCCCAAAAATATAATTCTTAAATTAAAAAAAAAGAAAAAAAAACTCAAGAAAACAAAAAAATAGAAACAGTAAAATGCTAAAAATACCCTAAAGCCTAATAAGAACTGAAAATCACTAAAACACTGGACCAAGTAGCACTCTGAACCCAAAAGAAGGGGCTCCTCAGCGTCCCTCCTCATTCAGAAAGCTTGGATGATTGCATTGCTACATCAAGCAGAACTGCAAAGTGAAGAAGATCAGAACTGGCCAGTGCAGGCACAAGGACAGCTTCTCCACGGGCTCTAGACTGGCCCGTGCAGGCTTGACGACAGCCACTTTTCAGCTGAGGACTGACGTGTGCAGGCGCAAGGACACTCACTTTCAAGGCTCAGGACTGGCCCATTCAGGCATGAGGACAGCCTCCCTTCAGGCTCGAGACTGGCCCGTGCAGGCATGAGGACAGCTGTTCTCGAGGTTTGCTTGATTCCTGAGGCCAATGGCCACTCTAGTTCTTGTGCTTGGCCTTCAGGCCACGTTCACAGTTCTAGGGAGAGAGAGCCTCTCTCAGAGGAAGCTGCTTAAGTGTTTATTTTATTTATTTATTTATTTATTTATTTATTTATTTATTTAGCCTCGAGTAACCATTTGCAAGTACATTTGCTGCCCCTTTCATGGGCAGTGGCCCATTTCATGTTTCTTGAACAAAGTCCTTCACAATTAAATGGCCAGACGTGTGGAGAGGTGGCAGCAAGTCACAGCCTGGACTTTACCCTCTGACCACAGACCGTCGGTTTCCCAGCCTCCACAGCCTGGGACCCCCTTCACTGTCCCCCAACCAGATGGTAACACCTTACCCCAACAGGGTCAGCACTTGACCAGCAGAGACCCGAGGGACTTTGCTACTCCGGGGCCCCTTAGACCCACTGGGTAAAAGTTCAGGTTCCCAAATCCCTATGAAGACCAGAGATTCAAAACACCTGATGCGCATGTGACAGAAAAGCTAGTGAAACTCAAAGCTCTTGTCAAGGCTTCGGCCAAGAAGAGGACCTCGGACCCTCTGAAGGATCTAAAAAAGAACAAAAAAATGGAAACTTACACTTCCTCTGAAGGTTCCTGAGAGCACGAGTCACCCACTGACCAGGGATACCAGACCATCTGTTTTACAGCCCGCCACCAGAAAAAGAGTAGCCTCCTCTTCTGTGCCCATCCCTGGGAAGGTGAGAAGAAGCCAGTCTATATCCACTGTGTTTGAAGAATCTATGGATTTTGACCATTCGGGTGCCATAGTGCCTGCAATATCTTTTAAACATGGGGCAGGAGATGTCAGTCAAAAGTTCAAAGAAGATCACACAGTGCATGGGCCATCTTCTGCTGGACAACATGGACAGGTAAATTCCCCGCACATTCAAGGTTCCCCACACCCTTCCCGATTTAGCCAGGAAGATCTGGGATCTTCCACTTCTCCCCAAGATGCTCAGGGACTGTCGCTATCCACCCAACATGCTCAGGGACTGTCCCTATCAACCCAAGATGTTCTGGGTTAACCAGATATTTCCAAGAGTCTATGGGACATTCCACTTCTGCCCAAGCATCCCAAAGACTTCCCACTTGTGCTGAAAGGAAAATCATACATGCCTCCTCTTCCAGAAGGAGTTCTAAAAGGATGTCCCCTACCCTACATAACTCTCATCTTTCCAATTCTCCTCCAAAGCATGTTGGACAAGACTCCTCTGTTCAAGGGGACCTACCACAAGCCCCATCAGACAAGGAGGGATCCAAACCTCCTTCTCCCAAAGGTAACGTCAGAGATTTCTCCTTTGTCCCAAATGCACCGAGTTCCATCTCCTTTTCCCAAGAGAGTTCAACATGTTTGACAGCTGCCAAAGCAGAGCATGGAGATAAGTCCTGTAACAAAGACAGCCAAAGATGTTCCCCTTCTCCCCCAAAGTGCTCTATGCAATCTGCTTCTAGTAAAGTTAGTGTGAGACCTGACCCTGCTGACTAAGGGGATTTCAGAACTTCTCCATTAAACCAAGAGGGCTTTCAAAGTCCTCTACCATTAAAAAACGGGCTCCGATCATCTCTTACAGTCCAAAGGGAAAGAAATGCAAACATGATTCCCCAAGTGAGCCTCAAACCGCTCATATCTGCCCAATCAGAGACAAAAATTTCCACACTTATACCAGGAGTTCAAGGAACTTTGCCATCCTTAGAAGGGGCTCTTGAGAGTTTCACACATAGGCTAGATGTGATAGAAACTCCCGAGTCGTCCAAAGGGACTCTTGTGCCTTCTGCACAAACACAAAGTGAACTAGAACCATCAACATCTTCGCCAGGGGTTCTGAAACCTTCTCTATCTGTAAGGGGGCCACTTGGATTACACCCCTCTATGGAAGAGCATCAAAGACATGTTCTTAAATCTGCTCTCCCACAGAAAAGAAGATTAAATCATTCTCCTGCTATGAAAAGTGACCCTGAACATTCTCATTCTAGCAGAGGACTGAAAGATGCTCTCTCCAAACAATGGGTCCTCAGAAAGTTCCGATCTGATCAAGAATTATTCAAATATCCCCCACCAGCCAAAAGGGCCCTCCTGACTTGTCATCAGGTCCCAAACAGCCGAGATTCTGCCAAAATGCTTCCAGGGAGCCAAACAAGCTCCATCTTTGTACAGTGTGCTGAGACCATACAACCCTCCATGCAGCCCTTGTGGGCGCTGGTACATTATGTATCTGTAGGAGAGGCTGTAAAGAAGTCCCCATATACACCAAAGATGCTAGGATTTCCAAAACCTGTACAGGATTCTCTGAGTATTACCCTATCACATAAAGGGATTGTAGGACAAAATACCTCTACAAAAGGAATTATAGCCACAGTCCCATCTTTAGAAAGGACTCGTGGTTGTGACACATCTACAAAAGATGTTCTAGGACAGATTCCATCTGTACAGAAGGTTCTGGATCCAATCCAATGTGAACAAGGTGCTATGGGACGTGATGTGCACACACAAGAGTCTGAAGCATCCTGTACAGTTAAGAAGGGAATTCCTTGGATTCTACCTGTGCACAAGAATCCATAGGACCTCCCCAAATTTCACAGGAGACTATGAGAACTACCCTATCTCCTCAAGAGGATCAGCCATCTTCCCCAAATACACAATATGCTACAGACTCTTATTCACATGGACAAAGGGCCGTTGGTCCTTCTCCATGCCAACACATGTCTCCAGAATATCTTCCAAATGCCCAGAAAGCTCTGGGTTCTACTTCATCTTCAAAAGGCCCCGTGGAACCTGTTTTGACCATCAAGTTGACTAAGATACCTGATACTTCTAGACAGAAGTTGTTATCCCCTTCTCCAGCTGAAGATAGTTTTCTTGGAAATTCCATGAGTACACAAGTAGGGCTAGAAATCTCCCTACCTGCCCAAGAGTCTCTTAGATCTCTCAAATATGTCCATGATGCTCTAGGAGAGGCCACATCTACAGAGGTATCTCTAGGCCCTTCCCCTCATTCTGAAGCCACAGTCAAGTCTTGCACAGGTACACAAGACACATTAAGACCTTCCCCATCTGTGCAGATGTGCATAGGATCTACCATATCTGAAAAGGGCACTTTACAATTATGCAAGTCCCATTTTAGCAGAAGTTCTGGAGTCTCCTTTGTCAAAGTGTTGTTGAATGTAATATGATTATTAGTATGTTTGGACTCACATACAAGTAATGCTACTCATCTTCCAGAACTGCTGTTAAGAACAGTAAGATTATACTATACATGTCATGTATTATTTCTTTTAGAATTAGACTATTCCTGACAAGTCTGAAATTCCTAGAACACAGTTTTACCTGTTTGCACAGTACATCTATGAACTGATTATATATATATATATAGTGTGTGCGTGTGTGTGTGTGTTTGTGTGTGTGTGTGTGAGTGTGTGTGTGTGTGTGTGTGTGTGTGTGTGTGTGTGTGTGTGTGTGTGTGTTTGTAGCAGTGGTGGCCCATGACTTAAATCCCAGCAACTGGGAGAAACAGTTAGAAGGATTTTTGAGTTCAAGACCAGCTTGGTCTACAGAGGGAGTTCTTGATCAGCCAGAGAAACCCAGTCTCTAAAAACTCAAACAACTAAAATCAAGAAACAAGGTCATGTACTCTTTCCAATAGTATTTAATAAAGTGAATAGAACAGCAATGGCATGTGCTGTAAGATCGAGGATTGACAAATGGGACCTCATGAAACTGAAAAGCTTCTGCAAGGCAAAAGACACTGTCAATAAGAAATAAAGGTCACCAACAGATTGGGAAAGGATCTTTACCTATCTTAAATCAGATAGGGGACTATTATCCAATATATATAAAGAACTCAAGAGGGTGGACTCCAGAAAATCAAAGGACCGCATTAAAAAATGGGGCTCAGAGCTAAACAAAAATTCTCACCTGAGGAACACCGAATGGCTGAGAAACACCTATGTTGAATAGAATTGTAGTTTTTTTTAAAAGGAATTTATTATAAATCTTGCCTAGAGAGCAAGGAAAAAAAATAATAAAAGTGATTCAAATAGAGAAATTTGAAGTCAAATAATTTTAGTAATAAATAGCATAACCTGACACGAAAAACCCCTAGAGACCTTCTAGAAAGCTCTTAGATCAGATGTATAAATTCAACAAAATAATAGAATAGTCAGTATATAAGAACTAGTGGACAGCATCATTGGTTGAATTGGAGAAAGACTGAAGGAGGCTGATGTCACAGGCCCCTCCCATGACATGCATTTCCTGCCCTGGGCCTGAGTGACTGAAAAGCCTTGGCCCCCTGGCCCCGCCCCCTGCAGCTCACTTCTTGCCCCTGGACCTCGCCTCTCTGGCCTCCATCAGAGGCTTCTTCATTGACTTCAGGGCCCTGGGACTCCCCCTACACCTGCTTGTCATATTTAAATAAAAAATATCCCATGAGTTCCTGAACAGAAGGGATTTTTATTTTTTTATTTTTATTTTATTTTTATGAGAGCCCATTGGGTCAAAGGGGTACATTTTATGACCTCGATCATCACTTTATGAGTCTTCAAATACTATAGCACATTGTTTCACAAAATGGTTTTATAATTTTTGGGGTCTTTTTAGGGTTCTTGAGGTTTTGTTGAATTTTAGGGCAATTTTTAGGGGTTTATCTCTACCTCCCAAAGTACTGGAATTATTCACATCAACATTTCTGTTTTTTTAGACTTAAAGTTTTTTCGGGTCTTTTTAGGGTTCTACAGATTTTTTATTATTATTTTAGGTTGTTTAATGCTTTTAAAAAAACATACCTAAACCACATGATCATCTTGTTAGATGCTGAGAAAGCATTTGACAAAATCAAACACCCATTTATGATAAAACCTGTTTATCAGATTTAGTTTCTCTCTGATGGAATTATTTTGCTTCCGTTTGTTTCTTCTTAGATTAGCAGATTAAGATTGTGAAAATGGCTCTTTTGGAAAATCAGAGGTCTTTTGTATTTAAAGAACCCATATAATGGCAGAATCTCTCTGTCCCTGTCTCTGTATCTGTCTCTGTCTCTCTGTCTAAGTCTCTGTCTCTGTCTCTCTGTCTCTCTGTCTCTCTCTGTGTCTCTCTGTGTCTCTCTGTCTCTCTATCTATCTCTGTCTTTCTCTCTGTCTCTTTCTCTGTCTCTCAATCTCTCTGCCTCTCAATCACTCTGTCTCTCTGTCTCTCTCTGCCACTCTCTGCCTCTCTCGGTCTCTGTCTGTCTGTCTGTCTCTGTCTCTGTCTCTGTCTCTGTCTCTGTCTCTGTCTCTGTCTCTCTCTCTATCTCTCTCTCTCTCTGTCTCTCTCTCTGTCTCTCTCTCTGTCTCTCTCTCTCTCTCTCTCTCTCTCTCTCTCTCTCTCTCTCTCTCTCTTTCTCTCTCTCTCTCTTTCTCTCAGGCTGCCTAAGAATCAATAGTTCTCTATTGCTTCAGTTCTGTGCTCCCTGCCATGATGATTGACCAAAGTTCTGACGCTGTATCCCATCGTCCAAATAAATGCTTTATTTTCTAATAATAGTCTTAACCATGGTGTCACTTCACTGCAATAGAACCGTGACTAAGACATGGTCAAGCCAATAAACAGTGTTTCCTGTTATCACTTCAAGTTCCTATTTTTGGCTTCCTAGGAGATAGTCTGTAACCTGTAAGCAACTAACCCTTTTATTCCCAAGTTATTATTGATTGTAGTATTCTTTATGGTGAGAAAGAAGCAAACTAGAACAATTACCTGTCATATAGGTACATGACATCTTACCTTTAAATTAAAATGAAACGTCTATACATTATTGTGTGTGGTTATAGGATAAGTGACAGTGATACTATTGGACATTTTGCTTCTGTAAGAATCTGTCCCACTTACTGTTTCTATTGTTGTAAGGATACACCAGTTTCATAGAGGAAACTACATAGAAAATGTTTTATATAGTTTATACTTCCACATTGCTGTTTATCACCAAAGAAGTTAGGACAGAACCTGAAATAACACAGAATCATGGAGCCAGGAGCTCATGCATAGGCTATGGAGTGGTGATGCTTATTGACTTGCTCCTCAAATCTTGCTTTCATAAAGAGCACAGGACTACCAGTATAAGGATTTCACCATGCACAATGGACTGGGCAGTCTCCCACCAATTAAGTAAATACTTGGGAGTTAGATCATATGGAGGCATTCTCTCAACTGAGGCTCCTCCTCTTTAAAGAATTTAGATCTTGTCAAGTTGCTATGAAACCAGTGTGGCAGTCTGAATGTAGTTGGCCTATGAGGAGGTGTGGACTTGATGGAGTAGGTGTGTCCTTGATGGAGGAAGCATATCATTCTGGGTCTTTAAAGCTCTGTCCAGTGTGGAAGAGACTCTCCTCCTCCCTGCATGCAAAACAAATCTTTTCTCCTGGCTGCAATTGGATCAAGATGCATAACTCTCAGATTACACTCCACCACCATGCCTGACAAGACACAACCCTGTTTCCTGCCTTGATGATGGTGGATTGAACCTCTGAACATGTAATGAAATGTTGAAAAGCCCTCATGAAATGTTGTCCCTTATGAGAGGCCTTGGTCATGGTGGCTTTTCAAATGAATGAAACCCTAACTAAGACAACCAGCTAGTACAGAAACTCTCCCAGATATCAAAATTAATCAACAATAGAGAGTATTTTCAAGTCATGCAGCATACAAACTTATTCAAGAGAGAAAAACAGCAATGAATGAGTACATGATAAGCCTCCCTCAAAGAGACACTCTTAGAGTGCAGATTTGGACAAGGCAGACACCCATGAAGCTCAGGGGCTCCTCAGGAGAAGTGACCTACCAAGTGGGCAACCTCAAAGCATTTGAAACCCATGACAAACAGCATAGGAAAGATGTCAGCACAAATGCATTCGATACACCTTCTATGTTTTCTGAGAAGGAGGTCACAGACAAGAAAAGACTGGAATTTCAAGGGCATAGACAGGTTGAAGTAGCACACAGATATGTAGATAGTCATGAGTTTGGTGGAGGGCCAGGTGGAACAGACCAGTGTGGGAGATTTTGATGGTCATCTGGGTCATTCATCACAGATATCCAAAAGATCACAGGATTCATCAGAGGCAAAGAGTGCTCAGGGAAGGAACACAGGATCTATTCAACACCTGAAATTACATAACAGTATACTCATTTTATTTTCTGAATTACTTATTTGAACTGAACATAAAAAAATCATGGTGTTTATGATGTTTTAGGGAGACTCATATATATACTCTTAGATTTGGATTCACTAGTTATTCTGGTAAAATGTACTCTAAGAAACACACACACACACACACACACACACACACACACACACACACACCACATCCTTCTGTAATGACTGGCTGGCTATTTGTTAAGAAACAAAAGAAGCCAATGTGGATATGGCACAAGTTTGACTATGTAAATGAACTTTCTATTCTTCGTGAGTCTCCTGCTTCATTTTGTGAGAATTCCTTCTTTGAATTTATATATCCCTCAGGGTCCTCTCCTTTTTTGTGTGTCCATTGTTCTTTTTAAAGTTCACTATCAATTTGATCTTTCTTACCTTCATCGTGGTTTCATTTCTGCATGTAAATAATGTATTTCTTAAAACAGATATCTTTATGGGATTAGAGAGATGACTCTAAATCCAGAAGACTAGATTTGGTTTCTTGAATTCATATCCAAGGCTCAAAATCACCATTAATGGCAGCTCCAGGGGACCCACCAACTCATATCTCTGTGGTCACCTGCACTCACAAGCACATGTCCTACCCTCACACATATAAGAAAAGATAAAAATATTAAAAAGAGAGACAAGTTTCACTAGACTTCATTATTCAAATGAAACCTCATACTCTCTAATTGCTGAATCTGTTTGGATCATTTTTTATGGGTTACTCCTTATGTTCCAAGGCCAAATTCCTTTTATGTGTCACTCTTTCACCAACTTTGATCTTCCTCAGACATCATACCAGAGATTCTACTGATGTTATATCCTTCTCCCCTACTTAATAAACACCCTTCTTTTGCTGTGATTCCTGCTCCACCACATCCCATCTCCAATTCCAGTCCTCCATACAGAGCAGAGATACTAAGTCCTATTAATTTTACCATGTGTGATATCAGATATATGTACTGTTCTTACACCATAGCCCATCTCTTCCACCAAAGTCTTCACTCACAGCATGTCATATCACACGTTTTAAATTTTAGAGCAAAACAAATTTTATTGGCAATCATACTGGGTTTGTCAAAGACACTTAAGTAGACAACACAGGAAAACAAACATTTTTTTCCTATTCTACAAGTTTATGGGCCTGTACTTTTGTGATTTTTTCACCTTAAGGAGTCTTTGACACCAGATTATAGACATAGATCTGGAGATCACCATGAAACTTGATAAAGTACACAGAAGGATTGGCAAGAATTTGGTAAACAACCTTTCCAAGATTTTTGGAACCATCCTCTCTGGTGTATTGCACCCAGTTTCCTATTAAGAAGTCACTGTTATGATGTGATGTCACCTCAGCATGAGTAGTCTCTGGAATGATGTCAAGGTTACCTTCATCGTAGTCATCCAGGAGCTGATAAATGTAGAGGACCGGATCCTTCTTGTAGCTAATGTAAAACCAGTCCTTCATGACTGGCACCTGGGCTAGCACCATCCCATTCCAGTTTTCCTCAGAGCCATGCTTTCCCTCAAATTTGTGTTGTACCGCTCTGCCAACCAGGCTTCTGGCTAGGTGGGCATCCCTTATCTGAGGAAATACTACATTGTGAGGCAAGACCTTAAGATTTAAAATCCTCTCATCACTGAGGAGCTCCTGTCCATAGACGCTGTCAATACCGTCATACTTCAGCAAATAAAGAGAAGGGTTTGTAGGCAGTTGATCTAGAACTATGGCCTTCCAATGGCTGACAGGTTCATTACCTTCCTTCCAACTGTGAGAAATTCTGCAGCCGACAATAATTCTCAGGGCCTGGGATGAAGGCATCCTCCTCCTCTTCTTTTTGAGGGATGACATGCTCAGCCTCTTCAGAGGTATTGTCTTCTAAATGGTTGTAGAACTGGTGTAGTAGGCCACAGCAACCCTGGTCCACTGTCTTGTGACTATCATTCTTTGTTCAATCATCATACTTGGCCATTATCTGGGTTTGAAGATCTTGCCTGTTTAAACCAGAAACAATGCTGTTGCCTCTGTCATAAATATGAGATCTTAAAGGGCAATGGGTGTGGGGTGCGAGAGAATGCTGGACCAATGCTCTTCTTTAAGAGAACTTCTGGGTAGGTGAAGAAGGCTATGCTAATCAGGTGTGTGCTTCTAAAGTCAATTTTATCAAAATAAGAAGTTCATAAGCCAGCCATTATGGTGCATGCATTTATTCCCAGCACTCAGGAGGCAGGGTCTGGCATTTTTCTGAGTTAGAGGCCAACCTGGTCTACAAAGTTAGATCCAGGGCAGCCAGTGATGTACAGAGTATTCCTGTTTCAAAAAGAACAAAAACAACAAAACAAAACAAACAAACAAACAAAACAAAGAACAAAATAACAAAAAATGAACAAAGAAAACAAACGAATAAAAAGAGAATTTAATAGGAAATGGTCCTGACCTAAGTCTTTAATCCCAGATTTCAAGGGGCAGTGGGAGGCTGACCTTTGTGACATCAAGGCTAGCCTGGTCTGACAGCCATAGCTACACACAGAGAAACTCAAAATAAAATTAAACAAACAAATAAACCAACGAACAAGGGATTCCAGGAAATGAACATAGGGAAATTAACAAGTAATTCTCTAGAGCTCAGAATAACATACTCAGAAAAAATTTTCTTCAGCCCTGAGCTAATTTTCCTCTGCTGAGGAAACTTTCCTTAAATGGGTAGGTCAGTGTGGAAGTTGGTATGTCTGTTGCCCTCAAGGATCAAGCAGAATAGAATTAAAAAATGAGCCAGAGTTGTCACCATACCTCTCTTGTATTTGCATGTTCTGAGCTAGGTGGCTACTTTCACAAATATCTACCTAGGGACAGAGCACACAACTGGCCTTCTGTATTGTGTCTCCAGATCCAGTCCCAGGCATATTATTGAAGCCATTGCATCTCCGACTTCAATAAGATCTCAACAAGTCCATGCCATATCAGCCATTTAGAAGTAATATCTTCTAAAATGCACATGGACAAAGGGGAGTTTTGGCATATTAGTGGAATTCTAAAGGAGATATTGTTAGCAAGGTTAATAAACTCAGGAGATCAAATAACCTAAACCATCCACCCTCCTAGATCCCAAACATGGGAGAAATTAGAATGTACAGTTACTCACTGTAAGAGGGAAAACATATAGCCTTAAGGAGCCATGAGAGTCCAAGATACTCCATAAATATACATACCCCAAACAAATGTCCTAGTTTTCAAGATTCTGTCTTCTGAACCAGGCCAGGCACCAAAAGCCTCTGGAACAACTTTATGGGTCAGGAGCTGACCTGGCATTCACACACCACTGTGAAGATACTGAATCCAGCTTCAAGGAATTCTAGTGTCTCCAAGTGGAATAGATGTGCAAACTCTGACCAGTGCTCTGTGACATCACCCTATCTCAGCTTACATCATAGAACCTCTATCAGGCTGGTTTTGTCTGGAGTTACACTCAGAAACTTTGAGCATCTAGAATTTACATTTTTATATGGCCTCCTAGAAATCCAAAATAAATCCCTACAAAAATGGCCTGATTACCTGATTCACATTCTGCCCAAGTAGATTCACTCTTGTATCATTTTTATTGTGTATTTGTTTGTTTGTTTGTTTGTATGTTTATTCGGGTTTTTGGGGGGAGGTTGTTTCTATTTTCCTTCGTGAAAGTCTTCAGTGTCTGACACACCAGCATTCTTGGTGGTTATTTTCCCTGTAACAATCTTCCCCTTGGTTATCTTTAAGCTGTTCTTGGAATCAGAAATGTTGCCAGACTCTTGAGGCAACACACTGGATAGCACACTATTCATTTTATCAAAACCCACAGTTAGAGGAAGACAATTTTTTATTCAAAGAAAGCTGGAATTTGACAGGATTGAATACCTTGTATTGAAGCCAATGGCAACCATGAATTATGGATTCTTTGCAAAGTGCAAGGAAATCATAGTCCTTGAACCTGCTTACAAATTTGAGATAAACTTAAAACAACATGATATCTAACAGTAACATCTTAAAGTTCTTTAAAATTTACCACCATTTCTGGTTACAAGGAATTTCATAGATTGAATGCAGTAAAACAGGATGAAATAGATAATGTAATTTTATTTTTGAAATATGGGTTGACAGAATACTGGACACAGGTAAGTATGGAATTTACTTACAAATTAGAGGGCACTTTAATTGTTCATGCCACATAGATCTTCAGTTCTTCAAAAAATCTTTTTCAGTCTCCTCCACTGTCCCCACCACACTGTACATCCTCTTCATAGTGGATGACACCTACTAATTAGTTAGACTCTTCCAGCTCAGCCATCAACAAAAGATCATTCCTTACAGATGTGGCCACATGTCAGTGTGATGGGAGGCAGTCTTCATCTGAGGTACTATCTTCCCAGTTTGATTTTTGTTCCAATAATAATCTAAGAAGGACCACTAAACATCCATATTATCAATGTTGATTGTTATACTGTGTGAAATAGACAAGCTATGGAGGAAATATAGATGTCAACCACAGGATGAATTTCTTAAAATGAGAGAGAGAGTGAGTGTGTGTGTGTGTGTGAGAGAGAGAGAGAGAGAGAGACATAGACAGAGACAGAGACAGAGAGACAGAGAGACAGAGAGACAGAGATAGACAGAGACAGAGACAGAGAGACAGAGAGACAGAGACAGAGAGACAGAGAGACAGAGAGACAGAGAGAGAGACAAGTATTTCTCATCTAAGTTTACTAGTGAAGGGTTTTGTTTTCAGAAAGAATAGATGGGAATGGGAATTATGTTAGGTGAGACAAGCCAAACTCAAAATGACAATTGTCAAATTATAATTTTAATAAGGCACATTAAATAAAAGGAGATATTTTGAAAGTGTATGGGCAGCAGCAGGGGGGCTGAGCAGGTAGAAATGGAGAATAGTGGGGAGGATGAAGATGGTTAAAGGACAGTATAAACCTGTGAAAAGAGTCACAACAAAGTCCAGTGACTTGTTCACTTAAAGCACATTGGTATTAAGTAGAAGATTCTAAATGATGGTTTGATTAAATTGGGAATTTTAGCTTCAAGATACTATAAAATTTATTTTTATGTTTCTACTCTCATGTGGATGTTGCATTTTGGGCTAGATATGGTTGACAGGATATGGCAAGGTGTTTACATCTTTGTATATCATTATTCACCCTAAACACATGTCACTCACTGGGCTGCCATGCTTTCATAGGGAAGGAAGTAGCTAGAGATTTTAAGTGTACATGAGGTAGAAAGAAAAATGCCCCCACATGACTATAGATTTTCCTTATTCACCTTCATATGTTGTTTGAATGTGTTTCTCCAAATGTAATTTTCTGTAGACTAATACTCAGGGTTCAATATATTAAGAAAAATTGGACTGGGTCAGGAGGGATAGGACCTACAAATAAAAATCAATGAATAATGCTGTCATAGAAAAGGTTTAATTATGACAGGGTGTTTGGTTCCCTCTTTTGTCTTTCTAGCCCATTGGATCCCTTCTGTGATTTCAACATCTCACTAGAATTTCTTTATCTACTGATAGTGTCTTCTTCTTGAATTTCCTGACTCCTGAAAAGAAGTCGTGCAAAATAGGCTTTATTATATACTAGAAATTAGTGTCATTCTTTTGGTCAATACAACTTGTATAATTATGTCTCAGAATCATGATCAACTGAACCATAGGGGAAAATAATTAGGCTATTTGTGATGACTAAAGACGAGATGAGTTCAGTGTTATCATGCGTTCTCTTCATGAAAGAAAGCTGCATAGCGGGTGAGAATAGATGAGAGAGGTACAGCCCAGGAGGGACTCAGCCATCTGCTGTTGGCCTTGGAGATATAAAGGGACACTACATAAGGGATCCCTAGGAAGAGTGCCAGCCACTGCTTTTAGCTAGTAGAACTATTTTTAGAATCACCATTTTCTAGATTTTAAGAGATAACTGGATTACTTTAATTTACTAAGTAAGGCCATTTGATACATCAGTGATCATCAACAAGCTGTACAGGTGTGGAAAGAAGTTTGGGGACTCAGAAGAAGCCTGTTCTTGAAAAACCCTCTGCGTTCAAGGGAAGGAGACATCTGCCCAGCAACACTAGATAAACAATATACATTGGTAATGATACCCCCATCGTGTCTAGACTAATGGTTTTCAAACCATGGGTTGAGACTCCTCTCAGTGCTCAAACAACCCTGATACAAGTGTCCCATATCATATATCTTGTTTATAAGATATATACATTACAATCAATGACTATAACAAAATTATAGTTTGAATTTGCAATGAGATAACATTACGATTTGGGAGCTGTGTTTTAAAGGGCCACAATATTGGGAAAATTGAATACCACTAGTCCTGACTCTTCAAAAGCATGTGATTCAGGATCATCTGGAGGAATAATCCCCTTTACTCAATCTGATACTCCCGGAATACATCACCCAAAATTGTGAAAGTTAAACAGCTGCCTTACCATAGACTATAAGCAGGGCATGCTCTCATCTTAGAATTCTTGTAATTTATTTTATTTTATTTTATTTTTAGAATTTAAAGGGATTTTTTTTTTTTTTTTTTTTAGAACTTTAGCATTCTCTTTAGGGTTTCAGGTTTTTATTTAGGGCTTTAAAGTTTTGTTGGTATGTTTTACATCGTTAAAGGGTTTTTTTGGATTTCAGTGTTTTGATGGGTTTTTAGCTTTTTCTTTTTAAAGGATTTTAGTTATTTTATGGTTTTAGTGTTTTTTGTGTCTTTTTAGTGTTCTTCAGTTTTTCAGAATTATAGGAATTTTCTTAGTGATTTAAGATTTTTTTTGAAGTTTTTTTTTTAAAAAGAAATTTCATGGTGTTTTCTTGTTTGTATATGTTTTTTAAAGAATTTTATAGTGTTTTTAGATTTTTGGGATTTTTTTTGGAGCATTAGGGTTTTTTCTTATAGTTTTACATTTTTTTTTTTAGGGTTCTTGAGGTTTTGTAGAATTTTAGGTCTTTTTTAGGTTTTTAGAATGTTTTAGGATTTCTTAAGAGTTCTTGTTTTGTTTTGTTTTTATGTTTTATATGTTTTTTTTTGTTGTTGTATTTTTGTTTGTTTGTTTTTTTTTCTTTTTTTTTTTTTTTTTACAGCTTTAAGTTATTTGAGGGATTTTTGGTTTTTGTTTTAGTGTCTTTGTAGGGTTCTTGGGTTTATTTTGGTATTATAGATTTTTTTTTTTTTGAATTTAGGATTCTTTTTAGGATTTCAGTTTTTATATTTAGGTTTTTAGGATTTTATACGTTTTTAAAAGTGTGTTTCAGAGATTTGGGGAGATTCAGGGTTTTGATGTATTTTAAGTGCTTTTAATATATTTTAGGAGGTTTTTTTTAGGATTTTAGGGTTTTTTGGGGGGGTCTTTTTATCATTCTTGAGTTTTAATAAAGAATTTTGGATTTTTGGTGATTTTTTTTAAAGCTTCATTTTTGTTTTTGTTTTTGTCTTTGTTTTTGTTTTTAATTTTATGGTTTTTAGGGATTTTTCAGGTTTTTTAAAAAAGATATAAATTTTTTTTTGTTGTTGTTGTTGTTTAATTCTTTAATTTTTTTTAGGGTGTCAGGGTTTTATTTTTTTTTTTTTTCATTTTTAAATAATTTTAGTGTTTGGGGAGGTTATGGTCTTTTTTTTTTTAATAGTTATTTTTAGGGCTTCTTTTTAGGCTTTTATAATTTTTTTCACAGTTTAATTTTTTAGTTTTTTTCTGATTTTAGGGATTTTTATGTGTATTTTAAAAATGAGTTTAATTTTTAATTTTTAGTTTTATAAGGATTTAGGAATTTTTTAGGATTTTCATAAAAATCTTTAGGGTTATTTTGGGGTTTTGGGGGTCTTATGTATTTTTGAAGGTTGTTTTTTGATTTCTAGAGATTTTTTTTTTGTTTTTTTTTTTTTTAGATGTTTAAAGTTGCTTTGTTTGTTTGTTTGTTTGTTTGTTTTATTGTGTTTCACGGTTTATTTTACAGCTTTAGGGTGTTAGGTTTTATATTGTTATTTAAGATTTTTGGGTGTCTGTGTGTGTGTGTTAGGGTTTTTTTGGAATTTTAGGGATTTTGGGGGGGGTTAGGTTTTTCTGAATTAAAGAATTTTTTTTTAGAATTAGTGTTTTTTAGCATTATAGGTATTTAGGTTTCTTTTTTTAAGATTTCAAGATTTGGGGGGGAAAATTCAGGGTTTTTTGAAAAATTTTTTAAGGAATTTTTTTAGGGTTCTAGAATTTTTTTTTAGAAATTTAGGGTTTTTCAGGGTTGTAATTGTGTGTTTTTATTTTGTGTTTCTCTTGTTTTTGTCGTTTGTTTCATTTTAGGGATTAGGGTTTCCTGGTTTATTTTAGGGTTTAATGTACATTGTAATGTTTTATATATATATGTTTATTTAAAGGTTATAGATTATTGTTTTTGAGTATTGGTTTTGCGTTTCTGGTTCCGAAGATTTTATTTTATTTTATTTATTTATTTATTTATTTTATTTTATTTTATTTTTTTACAAATGTAGTTTTTTTTTTTTTTTTGGGATTAGGGTTTACTTGTTTATTTTAGGGTTTTAGGTTCATTGTAATGTTTATATATGTATATATATAACATAAATATATGTTTATTTGAAGGTTATAGTGTTTTGTTTTTGAATATTGTTTTTGGGTTTTTGGGTCCTAAGTTTTCATTTTATTTTATTTTATTTTATTTTATTTTATTTTATTTTAGAAATTTAGGGTTTTTTTTTTGTTTGTTTGTTTGTTTGTTTTTTAGTGTTTTAAAATCTCCTGCAAGTTTTTTTTTTGGTTTTTGTTTTGTTTTTTGTTTGTTTGTTTGGTTGGTTTTTTATTAATTTTTTTAGGACTTTAAAAAAAATTAGGGTTTTTTAATGTTTTTGAATTTTTAAAAAAAGACTTTAGGGTTATTTTTAGGGTTTTACGGATTTTTTAGAGTTTCAGGTTTTTTTCTTTTAGAGTTTTAGGGTTTTTTTAGATTTTTGAAAGTTTAAAAAAAATAATTTAGGGTTTTTTGGCTTCTTATAGGGTATTTCTTTGTTCTTTCTTAAATTCCCCCTCGACCCCTTCCTATTCCCCGGGATGTATGCTTTAAAACCAGACACATCAGCCTAATAAATGGAGACTTAATAGGACCCTCTGCTTGGTTTCTAGCTTTTCTTCCCCTTCCAATTCCATTTCCTCCCAGGTTTGCAGTACCACTCACACCCATGTATAACTGAACCCTATGGGACTGGATAAGGGGCACCCAATGTGAGGGCGAGTTTTGGATCTTATTTCCTTCCAGTGGAGGTTCCAGAGAAGTTTGTCCTGACCCCAAGAATTTAGAAGTAGTGAAGGACCCCTTCCACTGCTCATAGAAGAGAGAAAAGTCCTTGAATAGTTGATTCATCTCTGCTCCAGGAACTGGGAAACAAACTATCAAAGGAAGCAGCCTTTATAATTTGCTTAAAGATAGCTCTCATGGAAAGAGGAGTTAGAGTTAAAAAGTAAGATTTGATAAACTTTTTTGTTTGTTTTCATAGACCAGGCATGTCCATGTTTATTATAGTTGGAGCAGAGATACATTGTAAGAAATGGAGAAGAGTAGGTAGAGGACTAAATGAAATTTTGGCAAAGCAGGGCCCTGATGTGATGCTGTCCCTGAGAATTTATTTACTTATTGGTGTTTATTCCGTGATTTGGTATAAAATGCAGCTGATGATCCAGAGAAACAGCACCTTTTGTCAGTTGCAGAATATTGCCTCTATCCCTTGTCTCAGGAAGCTTTAGAGGGCTCCCTCCCTACTACAAAGCCTCCAAAAGCTGCAGACAGGTCTGAAGTCCCACAGGCTGCTCTTTATACACATGTCCAGGTAACCACTTTGTCTGAGCAGCCCGACCTGGGCAATCCACCACTGATCAATCCAGTCTTTAAGAAATATTTGGCTTAAAGCCCTTTAATTTCAGAGGACTCAGACACGTTAGAGAAAGAGGTAGTTCGCCCAGTAAACTTGAGCTGCTGTCTTGCTTCAGACCCTCCCTGCAGTGCCCCTCCCTATCTGCTGCCTATTAGTGCTTCTGCACCATGGTGTCAGGTTTACAGGTTTCTATTCTCATTGCTGCTAAGGATAAGCTGGTGTCTCAGGTAGCAGGATTACAAGAAGGACTAAAGCTACAGCAGCAGTATGCTCGCCTTTCTAAAGAGCTACCTTCACTCTAAAATTGCTTACAACAGACTATCCTGGTTCCTCCTCCAGCCGCAGTCTCAGGAGGCATAAAAAAGAAAGCTCAGTGAGCCATAAAAAACAAAACATTGGCTTTCCTTGTAATCACTCTCTCCAAGAGAACTGCTAGCTGTGACCTGCCCACTTCTATGGCGGAGGAGCAGCCCCCAGCCAACAGTGCCAAATCTCCTTCTGCAGAAATAGGGCCTTTAGAAGTGCCCCATGCCGATTTCTCTGTAGACACTAACAGCGAGGGTGGAGAAGATTATGAGAGTGATAATGAAGTAGAAATCAAGAAGAATTAACTGTCCCTATTCAACAGACAGAGCTTTGTAGGCTAAGTTTTAAAGACTTAAAAGAGCGTAACTCTGCGGTTAGAACTTATGGTCCATCTGCCCCTTATATGCTTTCGCTCCTAGAAGAGAAAGTAGTGATTGGATCAAAGATATTTAAACTGTGTTAACTCGAGGATAGTTTTTCTCATGGAGGGTTGATTTCCTCAATAGGTGCCAGACCATTGCATTAGCTAATCAGAAAAACCCTCTAATGCCTGGACTGGCTGGATCTTGGAAAAGCTTTCTGGTCAAGAAAAATATTTGGCTAAGGCCAAGCAGAAATTGCCCAGTGGGTCTCTTGGCTCAAACTGCTAACACAGCATTGGGAACTTGGCATGCTATTCTTATGAAAGGTTCCATTATTTCCCCTTTAACTAAAATCATTCAAGGAACCCAAGAAGACTTTAGTGAATGTGTTAGTAATTTGCTTGAGGCTGCAAAAAGGACCTTAGGTCATGAGGATGTGAAAGAACCTAGTGGGGAAACCCCCACTCAACTCCCGATTCAGCGTGCACACAAGAATCACAAATAGAACACAAAGACTTGATGTAACAACACGAGGTATTTTAATGGCGGAGCTCCGGGTCGAAACGCATCTCACACAGGAGACAGTGAATTAGACCACGAGGCTTGGAAGCTAGGGGTTTTTATAGAAAAAGAGTGGGGCTGGGGGAGGAATTGGCGCGGTTTCACATGATTGGTCCATTTAAACATCAGCAGCCTAAGGTCAGAGGGGTGGGAGATAGGGAGGCAATGGGCCTGCCCGGGCATGTCCTGGTCTGTTCTGCTATGTTCTCAGCCCCAGATTTCAAAGCTCACAAACAACTCTTTGGGCTATTTGACATACATTACATGAATCACAGGTCTCAAATCTTATTTCCTTTCATTCCCCTCTTCTTTTGTTTAGACTAATTCTAATCATAGAATTTTAGAGATTGGTGTCCCCTAACTCTTCATTTACCTGAACTATATGTTGATATTGTCTCTGAAGAACCATGAGTTTTACTGTATCAATTCTACTCTGGATGAAAGCCATTCCTCTATTTATTATACAGGGGCCAAAAACTAAAGGTAAGCATATCATAAGGATTGGTCCAGCTACAGCGGAAATCAAAGAAGTTATCCAAGATGGTCATAATTCAAACCACATCTCAAACCACCCACTTTGAGCATTCCATTCCCGTTTCCTTCACTCTAATCTTTCAGTTTCTGCATAGAGTCTCTAACTCTTCCTGTATGATCTGCATAGAAGCAACACTCTTCTTTAAGGGCGGCACACAGTCCTCCTTCTTTTAGGAACAACAAATCAAGGCCTCTCCTGTTCTACAAAACTACATCAGACAGGGAGGTCAAAGATTTTTCTAAAGCATCAATGGACTTCTCTATTGCCATTAGGTCTTCATTGACAGCATCCCTCAAAGACTGAATTCCCTGTCTTCCTTCTATCAAAGCTGACACTTCTGTCCCCACTCCTACTGCCATACCTATTCCTATGAATGCAGCCAGGGTTAAAGTAATTGGTTCTCTTTTCGACCACGGGCCAGCATAGCTTTCTGCTAAACTGGATGCAGGGTGATAATATATGCGGGGTAACAGCTAGATCATGACACAAAAATCATGAGTTGAATTAAAAACCTTAGTTGATACACAGTGAGTAAGTCCTGTATTGCAAGCCCACCATCCAACCGGGGAAGATACAAGATAGTAATTAGCTTCCTTTCTGGACACAGACTGAATTTGTCTGCATATGTGTTTGTGAGTGGAAGGTGGGGTGCCTATACAAAGACCTGGACTCCTCACAGATACATCAGTCAGGGTCAGTTTTTGTCCTGTTCCCCAAGAGCAGGAAGTATGGCTGCTGATTCTGTTGAAATCTCCATTGAAGGCAATTTCTTCATAATAAGGCGGACCCGAGGACAGGGATAGCCAGCAGTCCTCAGTAGCCCTTGGATCAGTTCTATTAAGGGCATAAAAGGCTCCTCTCACTAGGTTAAACATCCTCTGTCTTGTTGAAGGAATCTCAGTGGTAATAGTTAGAGGTACCTGAGGAGTAGGAGGTTGGGTGATAGCAGCCATACTAAGGGGGTCTGCAATCAATGGAGTACTCTGAGTAATAGTATGGGTGAAGGGTGTGGACTTAGTTGGGGGGCCTAAAGGAATGTACGGGGTCTCTATTTTTAATCTGATAGTGAACAATAATCCCTCATCATATCTTTCCTTGTAAATCCTAAGACCCCAGGTATACCCTTTTGTCCATCCCAGAGCTCTTTTCCCTGGTTCAGTAAAGGTGACATGGCTCGGATGGCACCAGTCAGTACACTCGTCTAGGTAAAATCCTCCAGGTACATAAGACGCTAGGGAATAGTTGGCTGTTACTCTAATATAGTCCCAGCTTGAGGAGGGCTTCCAGTGGGCTGTACCTGAAGTCTCCCAACCCCAGCTCTTGCAAAAGAAGTCAGCCTTACCTCCACATGTTGGATTAAGGGATAGACTTTGGTGGGGCCCGGGACAGACAAAGAAGGGATGGGTTCGAAGCATACTTCTATCCCTTTGGTTAGAGCAACCACCCCATGGGTCTCTCGAATGTTTTTCTACGTACGGACGGGGTGTTAAAGGTGCCCTCTGAATGTCAGAGTACCCCTCCAAGTCCCATCCAGTAGGGGCTCCTATAGCCAACTTACAGATGTCAGGGAAAAGATCAGGCCACCAAGTCCACAGAGGGTGTACCTTGGCGATTGTCCATACAGCCCTACCCCCCTCATTGAGTACCTCCCATGTTTGTTGAACAGGACTGTGGGGGTTGAAGTCCATTGGGATCACTCCTACAAAGCAGGCACAACTTAAAAGGGTTAGTAGTCTTCTCCAAAGTCCACTCATCATGGCTGACTCCAGGGGGTGCTCTCTTGACGTGGGATGCATGGACCCAAGTGGGGATTCCTTCCAATTTGATCACCGTGGGCGTTGTCAGTAGCACCAAGTAGGGTCCCTTCCACCTCGGATCTAGGTTTCCCGCTTGGTGTCTCCTCACCAGGACTGCATTTCCTACTTCAAACTGGTGCAGCACCTGTGTGTCACCAGCAATATTGGTTTCTTTTAGCTGTTCCCAGACCTCATTTCTTACTATTTTGAGAGCTTTTAATCGAGCCAAAATACTAGAAGAAGGAGAGAAAGACACATCCGGGCGATCCCTATCCCCTACAGTCATAAAAATGGGTGGCGACGCCCCATACATTAACTTAAATGGAGTTAGGTCAAGGGGTCCAGGTGTATTCCGAACCCTGAACAAGGCATAAGGGAGAACGGCTGTCCAATCACTTCCGCTGGATTCTAAGGCTATTTTATTCAGAGTCTTCTTTAGCGTTCTGTTCATCCTCTCTACCTGTCCTGAACTCTGGAGTCTGTATGCACAATGTAATTTCCAATTTGTCCCCAGTTGCCTGGCCAATCCCTGACTTGCCTGGGAGACGAAGGCAGGTCCATTGTCTGACCCCATTACCTTAGGTATCCCAAAGCGGGGAAGGATTTCTTCAAGTATCTTCTTGACCACTACATTAGCCATTTCTTTCTTGGTGGGGAACGCTTCGACTCATCCCGAGAAGGTGTCTATAAAAACTAGGAGATATTTATTTCCATACATAGTTGGTTTCACCTCAGTGAAGTCAGTTTCCCAGTAGGCTCCAGGCCTGTCTACTCGCAGTTGTTTTCTTTCCTGGAGCTTGCTAGACTCAGCATTGGTAAGTGCACAAGCAAGGAAGCTTTTATTATCTCCTCCACAATTCTCTTTAATCCAGGAATGTAATAGGGGGACTTACTAACCAATTTTAGTATTTTTTTAATTCCTAAATGAGTCAGATGATCTATGTTAGCTAAGTAATCTCGCCCCTCTTCTTCTGTGAGGGTTCTTTTATTTATTTCCTCAGCAGCGGGCTGTTGGGTTCTCATAACCAGTCATTGGCCCTTGGGCTGCTTTTTTAGCTTCTTGGTCTGCCATTTGATTTCCCTTTTCAATGGGCCCAGTTCCCTTCTGGTGTCCTGGACAATGGATAATTGACACCCAACGGGGCAGATGAACAGCTTCTAATAAGCTGAGAATTTCTTCTTTATTTTTGATATCTTTGCTGGCAGACATCAGCAGTCCACGGTGTAGGTATATTTCTCCGTGACTATGAGCCGTGGCAAAAGCATACCGGCTGTCGGTATAGAGATTAAGAGTCCTTCCTTCTGCCACCTTAAGGCTTGAATTAGTGCAATTAGTTCCCCTTTTTGAGCTGATGTACCATCCGGTAGGCTGCTGGCCCATATGACAGACTTTCCATTCACTACTGCTGCCCCAGCCCTCTGCTTACCTTCTACTACAAAGCGGCTTCCATCTGTGAACCAAGTCATCGCCCCTGGCCAAGGTTGGTCTGTGAGGTCTGGCCAGATTCCAGTCTCTTCTGCCAGTATTTCTTCACACTTATATGCAGGGGTCTCGTCAGCCTCAGGTAGTAAGGAGGCAGTGTTGAGAATGGCTGGGGGTGCGAAACTTACTTGCTCTGTTAGCAATAGGCTCTGGTAAAGTGTCCTTCGGGCATTGGTCATCCAGCGGTCCGGTGGTTGCCTGACAATGCTCTCAAGAGAGTGTGGAGCCACTATGGTAACATTCTGGCCCATAGTCAGTTTGTCAGCATCTCTTAATAGCACAGCCGTGACTGCTATGGCTCCCAGGCAGGAGGGCCATCCACTGGCCACAGAGTCCAGTTTCTTTGATAAGTAGGCTACCGGGCACTTCCATGGTCCCAAAACCCGGGTAAGGACTCCCCTTGCCACTCCATTTCTTTCATCAATGTATAGGGTGAAAGGTTTGTTTAAATCTGGCAGGGCCAATGCTGGAGCCTGCAGCAGTGCCTTTTTGAGAGTTTCAAAGGCTAGCTGATGTTCCCTGGTCCAGGTGAATTCCCCTTTCTCTTTGGTTAGTGGATACAAGGGAGCTGCCAGTGAGGCAAATCTGGAATCCAGAGTCTGCAAAACCCAGCAGTCCCCAGGAACTATCTTACCTGGCAAGCAGTGGTTGGGGCCGGGATCTGCATAACAGCTTGATTTCTGGCTTCTGTGAGCCACCGTTGTCCATCTCTCAGGACATATCATAGGTATGTCACTTCTATCTGGCATAACTGAGCCTTTTTAGCAGAGGCCCAATAGCCCAGTTTACCTAACTCACCCAGGACGTTATGGGTTCCAATTTCACAGTCCTTGGGTGTTTCTGCAGCTAGGAGCAGGTCATCTACATATTGCAGAAGAGTCACCTGTGGGTTATTGGCTCGGAAAAGAGCAAGATCTCAGTGTAGGGCTTCATCGAACAAAGTGGGTGAGTTCTTGAATCCCTGAGGCAGCCTCGTCCATGTGAGCTGTCCGGCGTGTCCACTCTCAGAGTCTCACCATTCGAAAGCGAAAAAGGGCTGGTTGTTGGTGTGTAACCTCAAACAGAAAAAAGCTTCTTTAAGATCCAGGACTGTGTACCATGTCCGACCAGGTGGCAAGGTGCTGAGGAGGTTATACGGATTTGGCACCGTGGGGTGTATGTCGTGAACTCTCTTATTGACTTCTCTAAGGTCCTTGACTGGACGGTAGTCACTGGTCCCTGGTTTTTTTACTGAAAGTAAAGGGGTGTTCCAAGGGGATTTGCATGGGACCAAAATGCCTTGTTGCAGCAGTTTGTTGATTTGGGGGCATATACCCTCTTGAGCTTCTCTGAACATGGGATATTGTCGGACCCCTATAGGGGTGGCCCTGGACTTAAGTTCAATCACCACGGGGGGGGGGGACCAGTTTTGCCATCCCCACTCCTCCCCTCTCTGCCCATGCCTGAGGGTATCGATTCAACCAGTCCTGTAATCTCTCATGGGGCTTTACTTAATTTTGGTAAAGTCGATATTCCTCTCCTAGTTGTAAAGACAGCTCTAGAGTCTGGGGCACTTTTATTCCCCAGAAAACCTCCGGTCGATGAGAGGTGAAAGTTATTTGTGCTTTTAACTTGGTTAGTAAGTCTCTCCCCAATAAAGGCATAGGACACTCTGGAATGACTAGAAACAAGTGAGTTACTCGATTTTGCCCTATGTCTACTACTTGGGATGTGGTCCATGGATACATTTTTTGTCCCGTGGCCCCAATCACCGAGGTTTTTTCATTTTTCTTCACTTTTCCTAGAGGAGTTTTGAGTACTGAAAATTCGGCTCCCATGTCGACTAGAAAATACTCGGGGGTCCCCTCCACTTCTAAGTTTACCCTAGGCTAGGGGAGGGGTTCCAAGCCCCTTTCCTCCTAGTCTTCACCTTCTCCAAGAGAAAGCACCTTTACCTCATGTTTTGTTTTGTTTTGTTTTTTGTTTTCGGACAGTCGCTCTTCCAGTGGCCCATTTCCTTGCAATATGTGCATTCATTCCTCTCCAGGTGCTGCCTGCCTTCTCAGGGTCTCCTTGGTCCCTGCTGTCTTTTGTCTCCCAGGTTTCCTGAATGTCTACCTCTTCTTCCTTTATCTCTTTCTCCTACTGCTGCCAGGATCCTAGTCAAAACCTTTTCTTGCATCCTGTCTCTCCTATCCTCATGCTCTCTTTTCTCTCTTTTCTCTCTCTCTAACTTTTCATCTTCTGTTTCTCTCCTATGATATACTTTCTCTGCCTCTCTAACTACATCCCTTATGGTGTAATCCTGCAAGCCCCCAATTCGCTGTAACTTCTTCATAATGTCAGGAGCCAACTGGCCAATGAAGGCCATAAGTACTGAGGCCCTTTGACCCTTACGTGGGGTCGAATGGGGTATATCTCCTATAAGCATCCATGAGCCTTTCGAGGAAGACTCAGGGGGGCTTAGTCGCTCCCTGCATAACCTCTCTTACCTTGGCCAGATTCGTGGGCTGCCGGAGAACACCTTAGAGACCCGCCACTAGGACCCAGCGATAATTGGACAGTGGTTCCCTACCTGGTGCCATATTATAATCCCATCGTGGCCGGGTTATCGGGAATCCTTCATCTATTTCAGCTGGAGTTTGGACAGGGCGCCCAGCCTCATCTCGGACGTTTTTCCGAGCCTCGAGGAGAATACTCTCTCTCTCCTCGGTTGTGAATAGAGTCTGCAGAAGCTGCTGGCAGTAATCCCACTTCGGCTGGTGTGAATAGATTAATGATTCAACCAACCCAGTGAGTCCTGCAGGGTTCTCTGAAAAAGGGGGGTGATTAACTTTCCAGTTATAGAGGTCAGAAGTGGAAAAAGGCCAATACTGTAGGGGCTGTAGACTGTTCAGATCAGCAGGGGGAGCTCCAATAGCCCTGAGGGGGAGCGCCAAGGTTGAATCCTCAGGCCCCTAAGGGGTGACTCCTTGTTCTTGTGGAGGGACCCCCTCCGGCTGGGGCCTGAGGCAGGGGTCCCGAGGGAGCTGAAGGTTGGGGCTGGGGAGCATATGGTGGGGGTTGAGGGGTGTCAGGCCACTCAGGGGGTTCTTCAATCTCTGGATAGATCTTGGGGGGTTTCATCACTGGTGTGCTACGATCAAAAATCTCCCCTGCGCAGTGGTTTTGGTTTCTTTTTCTCACCATTTTCTCAGATGGCTAGAATCTTGGTGCCAGGGCGGAGAGGTCGGAGGAATGGGCGAACCCATGGGGATGGGTAGCGAGCCAAGTCCTCCCATACTGTGATGTATGGTTGCTGCTCTGGATACGACCCTGGCCCCTCCTGAAAAACAATGGCCTTCACAGCCCTTATGGTGGGTAAGTAAAAAGTTCCTTCTGCTGGCCAACCTACTCCAAAAACAGGCCATTCTGAGGAATAGAAAGTCATCCATGGCTTTTTCTTCACTGTTACTGACAAATTTCGTCCTCTAGCCCTAACGTCCGTTCAATGGTCCTTAGTCAAAGATAAAGAAGTAGACACAGTCTGTCCCATAGTGAAGAATAAGAATAAACACAACACAATGACAGAGACAGAAAACACTAAGACATCCAAACACACCCGTCCGCGTCTGGACTTATACAACCAGCCAAATGCTACCTCTGATGGAGTGGGATTCCACGTCCACTCCTCTGGCAGGAAGAGCACTCACTCTTTTTCACTCTGCCAGGCAACAGCCAGGTCCTCCTGACTGTTCCGTACCCTGGGCACTCCATGGTCTCCCTCGGAATGTCTTCCAGGGGTGCAGCCTGTGGGGAAATAGACCGTCCTCTTCCCACAGCCACTAGGGTCCTTATGGTCCTCAGTGGCAGCTGCCAGAATACAGAATACCAGAACTGGTAACACAGGTGGGGCTCAAACCCACAATCTCAGAACTGAAAAACTAAGACACAAATTCAGCAGTGCCACACTTAGACACTTAGACAACAGACAACATAACAAGACTCACACAAACAAACGTACCTCCAAGGGGTCCTTTGGGGTTCCTGGGTGTCAATCAGATCTCTTTGGTACCTCCAAATGAAAGCACCTAGTGGGGAAACCCCCACTCAACTCCCGATTCGGCATGCACCCAAGAATCCCGAATAGAACACAACGCCTTGATGTAACAACACGAGGTATTTTAATGGTGGAGCTCCGGGTCGAAAAGCATCTAACACAGGAGACAGTTGATTCGACCATGAGGCTTGGAAGCTAAGGGTTTTTATAGAAAAGGAGTGGGGCTGGGGGAGGAATTGGCACGGTTTCACATGATTGGTCCATTTAAACATCAGCAGCCTGAGTTCAGAGAGGGGGGAGGGAGATAGGGTGGTAATGGGCCTGCCTTGGCATTTCCTGGTCTGTTCTACTATGTTCTCAGCCCCAGGTTTCAAAACTCACAAACAACACTTTGGGCTATTTGACATACATTACATGAATCACAGGTCTCAAGTTTTATTTCCTTTCAGATGCAGACAATAATCTTGTAAAACATCTGGCTTTTGAGAATGCTAATTCGGCTTGTAAGGCAGTCCTGCCTGGTAAGATTATGGACAAAGATCTTAATGAAATGATTCATCTTTGTCGTGTTCCCTTACAAGATGTGTAAGACAGTCAATCTTGCAATGGGTGCAGCTCTTCAACCTCTTATGGCAATAGGCAAGGCTCTTCAGCAAGCTGGCCTACAAACTAGTTGTTTTAAGTGTAGCCAGACTGGACAATTTGCATGAAAGTGTCCCATTGTGCCCTCCCTTAACGGTGCTCCAGCACAACCTACTGACCATTCTTTTCGGCCTACATGGCCTTATTTTCTTTGTCCACACTGCAAAAACAACCAGCATTGGGTAAACACTTGCAGAGCTCAGACAGATGCATCTGGGAATCCCCTGCCTCCCGTTCAGGGAAATGGATATGGGGGACAGACCAAGTCTCAAAAACCATCGCATTTCTCCCAGACATGGTGTACAGCCAGCAGACAAATCAGCCACTGGTCTCTCCAGAGCCATCATGAGCAGAGCAGGACTGAACTTGTGTTCTGCCACCAGTGCAAACTTAACACCTGAGCATGGCGTTTATATCCTCCCTATAGGGTCTATGGCCCTCCTTCACCTGATACTTTATTATTATTATTATTATTATTATTATTATTATTATTATTATTATTATTATTATTATTATTATTATTATATATTAGGGCGTGCTTCTGCCACTTTGAAAGGACTTACTGTCCATCCCTCAGTAGTAGATAATTACTACACTGGAGAAATTAAAATTTTAGTTAGTGCCTCTCAAAGACCAATTTCTGTATCAAATGGCAACGTTTAGCACAAGCCTTTCCTCTACCTTTAGATACTTCCGATCCAGCAATGGGCACACATCGTGGTTCTTCACAGCCAGGGTCATCAGATCTGTATTGGGTACAAGCAATTACCAAAGATTGCCCTACACTCTGCCTTAAGATAAATGGCAAGAGCATTGAGGACCTTTTAGACTCAGGTGCAGATTCTCCTATGATTTTACAAAGTGCCTGGCCTGCTACTTGGCCATTAAAGATCTCTTTAACTCATTTACAGGGAATTGGACAATCAAAGAATACTCTCCAGAGTTCAGAGTTATTGACATGGGAAGATGATGAAGGAGATTCTGGTTCTATTCAGCCTTATGTTGTCCCTGGTCTGCCCATTAATTTATGGAGAAGAGACATTCTTTCTCAAATGAGAGTCATTATGTGCAGTACCAATGGAGTCATTACTCAACAAATGCATACTCCGTGTTAACTCCATGGACACAGACTGGATAAAAATAGCCAAGGGATGCCTACACCAATAAAGGCCACCCCCAATAATTCAACCAGGTTTAGGTTATGACTCCTATTTTTCATAAGGAACATTGCTCTCCCTGCGCCTCAGGCAGATAAGATTACATGGAAAGATGATACCCCTGTCTGGCTTGACCATTGGTCCCTTCCTGCAGATAAATTGTCAGCAGCCATAGAGTTAGTGTAGGAAATATTGATAGCTGTACACATTGAATCATCCTCTTCGCCTTGGAACACTCCTTTGTTATAAGAATGTGAAATGGTAAATGGAGGATGTTACAAGATTTTAGAGAAGTTAATAAGACTATGGTCCCCATGGGGGTCTTAAAACCTAGTATTCCCTATCCAGTGGATATTCCCAGGGGATATGTAAAATTAGTGATTGATATAAAAGTTTGGTTCTTTTCCATTCCTCCTCATCCTAAAGATTGTAAATGCTTTGCATTTACCCTTCCAGTAGTTAATTGAATAGGGCCTTTGCCTCACTTCCAATGGATGGTCCTTCCTCAAAGCATGGCTGTCACATACTGAGGTCGAGTCAGCTTGACAGGCCTAGAGGCCTAGAAGCCACTAACGCGGCTGAGAGTTTCATGTAAACTCTCCTCCAGGAGTCTAGTGTTCTCTCTAACCCATATATTAATATTCCATTCCCGAGTTAGTCTGGTGTATGGATCCATGTGCTCTGTTTTAGTATTATCCTATTATAAGTGCATTTTAAGACTCTCTCTCTCTCTTTTGAGTTTGGAAGGTTGGGTTTTCCTATTTATCTCTGGTTGTCTTGCATCTCTCTGTGGAAACCATGCAGATCCTAAGTAAAAAAAAAAAAAAAAAAAAAAAAAAAAAAAAAAAACATAACAACAACAACAAAAAAAAAAAACCTTCAAATGGCTCCCAATTGCTGGGATTAAAGGCAGGAGCCAACAATGCCTGGCAAACCAAAACAATAAAACACCAAATATAAAACCCTAATTTTCTTTTAGTAAATATCAAAAACAAAAACAACAACAACAACAACAACAACAACAACAACAACAACAATCCGTAAGAAATACTATAAATGCTAAAAAACTGAAGTCAAATGAAGGCTAAATTAAATCCCAAACACTAAAATACACTAAAATCATTTAAACAAAGAAAAAAACAATAAAAATACAAGGAAGCCTGAAAACAAAACAAAGCAAAACAAAAACTCTAAATCACTCTTTAAAAACACTCTAAAATTTTAAAATAATCTAGCAATCTAAAAA
>NW_028227277.1:11004308-11014308 GCF_978045245.1 Mus caroli
TTTTAGGGCTTTTTTAAGTTTTTTATAAAGGATTTTAGGGTGTTTTAGTAATTTAGGGTTCTTTTATGTTGTTTTCTAATTTTTTTTTTTTTTTTTTTTTTAGATTTTTGATCTTTAGTTTTACAGCTTTATAGTTTTCTAGAAGGATCGTTTTTTAACATTATATGTTTTTTTTAGGGTTAAGGGTTTTTCATGTCTTTTAGGGTTCTAGAGGTGTTTTATTATTATTTTAGGTTGTTTAAAGGTTTTTTTAAAAAATTAGAATTTTTGAGGGTTTTTTTACGTTTTTAAAATGTTTTTATTAAGGATTTTATTTTTATTTCATTTTATGCTTTTATTTTATTTTCTTAAGGATTCTTTCCTATAAAAGATGATTTTAGGATATTTCTCAGTGTTTTGGGCAATTTTTTTAATGCCATAAAGTTTTTTTTTATGGTTTTATAATTTTTGAGGTCTTTTTAGGGTTCTTGAGTTTTTGTTGAATTTTAGGGCAATTTTTAGTGTTTTAGAATTTTTGGGGTCTTATTAGAATTCTTGCTTTTTTTTTTTTTTTTTTAGAATTGTAGTTTTTGTTTTTAAAAGTGTTTATTAAGTATTTTAGTGTCGCTGGGCAGTGATGGCCCTTGCATTTAATCCCAGCACTGGGGAGGCAGAAGCAGGCAGATTTCTGAGTTTGAGACCAGCCTGGTCTTGAGAGTGAGTTCCAGGAATGCTAGAGCTACAAAAAGAAACAGTCTCAAAAAACCAAAAAAAAAAAAAAATTATTTTAGGGTTTTTTGGTTTTTTTTGGTTTTGTTTTGTTTTGCTTTGTTTTATTTCGATTCTTTTTGTTTTTGTTTTTAGCTTTTTAAGGATCATTTTGTGTTTGTTTAAAGAACCTAAGTTTTTTCTGGGTTTTCTTTTTTTTTTTTTTTTTTTTGATGTTTCTTGATTTCTTCTACATTTTTAAGGTATTTTAGCGTTCTTTAGTGTTTTTAAAGGATTTTAGGAATGTTTTAGGTTTTATTATTATTATTTTTTAAAGTATTTATTTTTTTTTGTTGTTTTTTGCTGATGTTTTTTGTTTTTTAGGGTTTTAGGTTTTCTGGTTATTTGTAGGGTTTTTTGGTGTATGGGAATTTTGGGATATTTTGTTGCGGTTTTAGTTTCTTTTAGTTTTTTTTTTTTATATAATTTTGTAGTTTTTTTTAAGGGTTTTTGTTGATTTTTTAAAAACATCAAGGTTTTCTTTTTTAGGTTTTTATTGTCTTTTCAGGTTTTTTTAAAGGTCATTCTTATTTTATTTTATTTTTTTTTAAGTCTTGAAGGATTTTTTTTAATGGTTTCAGGACCTTTTTTAAGGCTTTATGGGTTTTTTTGGTCTTTTTCTTAGGATTTTTGAGTATTTTGAAAGAATTTTGAGGGTTTTTTAAGGGGCTTATTGTTCTTTTTAGGGTTTCATGTTCTTATTTAGGGTTTTAAGATTTTTTTTCAAATATTTAGGGTTCTTATTGAGGGGAGTTCAGGGTTTGGGTATAGCCAAGGATACACAGAGAAACCCAATCTCAAAATATATATATATATATATATATATATATATATGAATAAAGTAAGGAAGAAAGAATGAAAATAATTTTAGGGACATTTTTGGCTTTTGGTGTACTTTTCTTTAGAATTTTAGGTGTTTTGTTTTGTTTTGTTTTTTTAAGTAATTGTAGGGTTTTTAAAAGAGTTTTTGTTGTTTTGCTTGAATATATATATATATATATTTTAATTTTAGGGTTTTAATATTGGTGTTTCATTGTTTTATGGTTGCCAGGAAATGGTGGCAGAGTGACTTCCTGGACAGACAGGGATAAACAGAGAAACCCAGTCTCATAAATGAAAAAATGAAAAAAAAAAAAAGAAGAAGAAAGAAAGAAAAGAGTTTTAGAGTACTTTTTTTAAGATGAGTGTTTTAGAGTTTGTTTTATTTTTGGTTTGTTTTTTGTTTTTGTTTTGTTTTCACAGTTTTCATGTATACTTAGTGTTTTTTCTGTTTTTTTTTTTCCTTTTAATGGATTTTAAGGTTTTTTGGGTTATGGATTTTTTTTAGTCTTTAGGGGTTCCTTTTTATGGTTTTTCAAAAAATTTTTAGGTTTTTTTTTTTCTTGTTTTGTTTTTGTTTTTGTTTTTGTTTTTTTGTTTTTGTCTTTGATAAGATTATTTGAAAATTTTAGAGTTTTATTTTGCATTTTATGACTTTTACTCTTGCCAGACAGTGGCAGCAAATGCCTTTAATCCCACACTTGAGAGGCAGAGGTAGTGGATTTATGAATTTGAGGTCAGCCTGATATACAAAGTGAGTTCCAGGACAGCCACAATGAAACGCTGTCTCAAAAAACCAAAAAAAAAAAAAAAAAAAAAAAAAAAAAAAAAAAAAAAAAAAAAAAAAAAAGAAAAGAAAAGAAAAAAGAAAAAAGAAAAAAGAAAAAAAAATAGTTGTATGATTATTTTTGGGTTAATGTTTTTTTTAAAAATTCAGGGTTTCTTAAAAGGTTTTGTAGGGTTTTTAGAAGAATGTTTTTGAGGTACTTTGGTATTCAGGGTTTTAGTACATTTTTAGAGTTTATTCTATATTTTTAAAAGGATGTTAGGGTCTTTCTTTTAGTGATTTTTGGTTCTTAATAGGTTTAAGAGATTTTTTTTTTTAGCATTTTACTGTTTTATTTAGGGTTTATGTGTGTGTTATTGAGTTTTGTTTTATTTTTTTAATTTTAGGTTTGTATCTTTTGAGTTTAAGAGCTTTAGTGTTGCCAGCCAGTTTTTTTTGTTTGTTTGTTTGTTTTTTGTTTGTTTGTTTTTTGTTTTAGTGTTTTGGGGTTTTAATTAGGCTTTATTTATTTATTTATTTATTTATTTATTTACTTATCTATTTATTATTTTTGCATTTTACTGTTCTTCTTAGGAGTTTTTTGTTGCTGTGGTGGTGGTGGTGGTGGTGCTTGTTCTTCTTCTATTTTTAATTTTAGGGTTTTAAATTTGGAGTTTAAAAGTTTTAGATTTGCCAGTCAGTGGTGGCCCAAGCCTTAAATTCCAATACTTGGGAGGCAGAGGCGGGTGGATTTCCGAGATTGTGGCCACCCTCGTCTACAGAGGCAGCTCCAGGACAGGTAGGGATACAAAGAGAAACCCAGTCACAAAAAAAAAAAAAAAAGTAAGAAAGAAAGAAAGAAAGAAAGAAAGAAAGAAAGAAAGAAAGAAAGGAAAGACAGAAAGAAAAGTACTTTATGGATATTTTTGACTTATTGTGTGGTTCTTTTTTTAATATTACAGTATTTTTAAGGTGATTATAGGGTTTTAGAAGAGTATTTTAGAATATTGTTTGGTTTTAAGAGTTATAGTGTATGTTTAGATGTTTTTCTATAATTTTTAAAGGACTTTAGGGTGTTTTAGTGATATCTGGTTCTTACAAGTTTTAAGGGACTTATTTTTTAGCACTTTACTGTTTTATTTATTTTTTGTGTGTGTGTTCTTGAGTTTTTCTTTTTAATTTCAGTGTTGTATATTGTGAGTTTAAGAGTTTTAGTGTTGCCAGCTCCTTTATTTAGAATTTTTAAAATTTAGGGGTTTTATTTAGGGTTTGAAGGATTTTTAGAAGAGTGTTTTAGAGTTTTTTTGGTTGTCAGGCTTTTAGAATATTTTTAGTGATTTTCCTCGTTTTTAAAGGATTTTAATGTATTTTAGGGTTTAGGGGTTTAATTTAGGCTTTATTTAATTTATTTATTGTTTAGCATTTTACTCTATTTCTTAGGGGTATTTTGTTGTCATTGTTGTTGTCCTCGATTTTTTTTTTTTTTTATTTAGGGTTTTATATTTGCGGATTGTTTTACGGTTGCCAGACAGTGGTGGCACATGCTTTAAATCCCACCAATTAGGAGGCAGATGTAGGTGGACTTTTGAGTTCGAGGCCAGCATAGTATACAAAGGGAGCACCCGGACAGCCAGAGGTACATAGCTAAACACAGTCTCCCAAAACTCAAAAACAGAAAGCTCAAAAAAAATTTTTTTTAGAGTCTTTTTGGGGTTCTTGTGTATTTTTTTTTCTTTTTTTCTTTTTTAGAATGTTAGTGTTTTTCTTAAGGTTATTTGGAAGATTGTTTTAGAGTTTTGATGTTTTTTGTTTTTGTTTTTGTTTTCTTTCATGTCTTTCAGGATTCCAGTGTATTTTTTTGTTTGTTTGGTTTTCTTTTTTTTTTTTTTTTAATATTTTATGG
This sequence comes from Mus caroli, assembly GCF_978045245.1. Taxonomy (NCBI): domain Eukaryota; kingdom Metazoa; phylum Chordata; class Mammalia; order Rodentia; family Muridae; genus Mus; species Mus caroli. Next base: position 11,008,544 of record NW_028227277.1, read on the forward strand.
TGTTTTAGTTTTTTTTGTTTTTTGTTTTTTGTTTTTAAGGCTCTACATGTTTTTTTCTTTTAGGGATTTTTTTTTTTTTGCCTTTTTTTTGTTAGTTTTGTTTTCATTTTAGTATTATTTTTTTATTTTTAATGTTTTTGAGTATTATTATTTTTTTAATATAAGGTTTTATTTTTGGATTTTAAGACTTATGTTTTGGCTCAAAGTGGTGGCCCTTGCCTACATTCTCATCAACTGGGAGGCAGAAGTAGTGGAATTTTTAGTGCATGGCAGCCTGGTTCAAAGAGGGAGCTCCAGTACATCCAGAGATACACAGAGAAACCCAGCCTCCAAAAACTTAAAAAATAAAAATAAAAATAAATATAAATAAAAAAATAAATATAAAAAATAAAAATAAAAAAGGAAGGAAGGTAGGAAGGAAAGAAGGAAAAAATAAAAAAAGAAAAAGAAAGAAAGAAAGAAAGAAAGAAAGAAAGAAAGAAAGAAAGAAAGAAAGAAACTATTATGGACATTTTGGCTTAGTGTGTATTTTTTTTTTCTTTTTAGATTTCTAAGTGTTTTTTTTTAGGGTTTGTACAATTTTTAAAAGAGTGTTTTAAGAGGTTTTTTTTTGGGGGGGTTTCAGGCTTTCGGATATTTTTACTGTTTTTCTTGTTTTTTTAATGATTTTCGTATATTGTATGGTTTTGGGATTTAATTTAGCCTTTCTTTTTCTCTCTCTTTTTTTTTCTTTCTTTCTTTTTTCTTTTTTCTTTTTTATTAAGCATTTTACAGTATTTGTCAGGGTTTGTTGTTATTGTTCTCCTTGATTTTTTTTTTAATTTTAGTGATTTATATTTGGGTTTTAATTGTTCTAGGGTTGCCAGGCAGTGGTAGCCCATGCCTTTAATCCCAACAATTAGGAGACAGGATTTTTTGAGTTCAAGGACAGTATTGTCTACACAGAAAGCTCCAGGACTGATAGGGATACACACACACAAACACACACACACACACAAAACCGTCAAGACAAAGGGAGAAAAGAAGGAAAAAAAAAGAAAGGAAGGAAGGAAGGAAGGTAGGAAGGAAGGAAGGAAGGAAGGAAGGAAGGAAGGAAGGGAGCAAATTATTACTTTATGCCAATTTTTGGGCTTTCTGTGTGTTTTTGTTTTAGTTTTTGTTTTTGTCTTATTTTTTTAAGCAATTTAAGGTTTTTTTAAAGGTTTTTCGGGATTTTTAAAAGATTTTTTTAGAGGATTTTTTTGGTTTTTAGGGTTATAGTTTTAGTTTTTTTTTTTTTTTTTTTTTTTTTAAACGTCTTAGAAGGTTTTTTTTTGGGAGGGACTTTAGGGTTTTTCTTTAGGGTTTTAGTATTTTTTTTTAGGGGTGTGTGTGTGTGTGTGTGTGTGTGTGTGTGTGTGTGTGTGTACGTGTGTGTATGTGTGTGTGTGTGTGTGTTGGAGTTTGTTGAGGTTGAATGCAGCAAGGTCTACAGAGTGAATTCCAGGACAGCCAGAAGTACACAGAGAAACCCATTCACCAAAAATTAAAAAAAAAAAAAAAATTAAAGAAAAAAAAAAAGAAAGATATTAATAAAGAAGGAAAAAAGAAAGAAAGAAAGAAAAAGAGAGAGACAGAAGGAAGGAAAGAAAGAAAGAAAGAAAGAAAGAAAGAAAGAAAGAAAGAAAGAAAGAAAGAAAGAAAGAAAGAAAGAGAAAGACGTAGTGAAATTTTAGGCTCCTTGGTATTTTTGTAGCAATTTAGGTTCTTTTTAAGGGTTAATAGGGTGTTTAGAAGACTATTGGTGAGTTATATTTGTTTTTCCTTTTTTTTTTTTCTTGGTATCTTAGGTTTATGGATTTATTGTTTGTTTTTTTTGGTTTCAGGATTTTCGTTTATTGTTTTTATTGTCTTTTTTTTTTTTTCAGGCGTAAAGTGTTTTAGCTTTGCCAGTCAGTGGTGGGTCATGCCTTTATTCCAAGCCCTTGGGAGGCAGAGGTAGGTAGATTTGTAAGTTCTAGGCCAGCCTGGTCTAAAGAGTGAGTTCCATTATAGCCAGGGCAATACAGAGAAACAGTTTCCAAAAACAAAATAAATTAAACCAAAAAAATAGCTTAAGGGTCATTTTAGGGTTGATATATGTATATAGTTTTTTTTTTAAGGGTTTTGTAGGTTTTTAGACGAAGTTTTAGATTTATTTGGTTTTCAGACTTCTAGTATAGGTTAAGTGTTTTGTTGTTGTTTTTTTTTTTCTTGTTTTTTAAGGATTAGAAGAGTGCTTTTGAGAGTTTTTTTTTTTTCAGTTGTCTAGTGTATTTTTTTTTTTCTAGTAAATTAACCAATTTTACTGTGTTTCAAATTTTTAGGGTTTTATTTATGCTTCAGAAATTTATTTTTAATTAATTATTACTTTTTTTGTATTTTAATGCACATTGTGATATTGTGTGTGTGTCTGTATGTGTGTGTTCTTGAATAATTATTTAAAATTTGTGAGGTTCAATTTTGGTGTTTATTGGTTTTAGTGTTGCCAGGAAATGAGGGCCATTGCCTATAAAACCTAGATATAGGGGTGAACAAGTAAGGGATTTTTAAGTTGGAGGCTATTTTGGTCTATGGAGTGACACACAGAATGGCCAGAGAAAGACAGCGAAAGCCATTCTCCAAAATTCAAAAAAGAAAGAGAGAGAGAGAGAAAGAGAGAGAGAGGAAGGGAGGGATGGAGGGAGTGAGGGAGGGAGGGAGGGAGGAAGGAAGGAAGGAAGGAAGGAAGGAAGGAAGGAAGGAAGGAAGGAACAAAGGAAGGAAGGAACGAAGGAAGGAAGGAAGCAGGCAGTCAGGCAGGCAAGCAGGAAAAGAAAGCAAGCAAGAAAGAGACAAACAGAAAAAGAAAAAAGAATTGGGTTTCAGAGTTATTTTTAGCCTCTTTTGCTTTTTTTTTTTTTTGGAATTAATATTTTGGGGGTGTATTTTTTTTATTTGTTTTTTTAAGGCTCTGAAGTGTGTTTCAAAGAATGTTTTGGAGAGTGTGTGTGTGTGTTTTTTTTTTTAAACTTCTAGTATATTATTAGTAGTTTTCCTAGTTTTTTAGAATTTTAGGACCTGGGGTTTTATTTAGGCTTCAAGGATTTTTTTTTAATATTTTAATATTTTAATGTTTTATTTGGGATTGTGTGTGTGTGTGTTCTTGAATATTTATTTCAGTTTTGATGGTTTTAATTTTGGAGGATCATAGTTTTAGCATGGAAATAGTGGTCCATGCCTATAAAATCTAGCCCCAGGGATAAACAGGTAGTGGATATTTTAGTTGTCAGCTAGCATGGTCTACTGAATAACTTCCAGGACAGTGAGGGATACACAGAAAAACCCACTTTCCAAAAAATTACAAATAAATCAATGAAAGAAACGGAGGGAGAAAGAGAGACAGACAGACACACAGACACACAGACACACAGACACACAAACACTCAGAGAGAGAGAGACAGAGAGAGAGAGAGAGATAAAAGAGGAAAGGAAGGAAGAAAGAAAGAGAGAGAGAAAGAGGAAGAGAGAGAAGGAGAGAGGAAGGGGTGAGGGATGAAGGAAGGAACAAAGGAACTAAGGAATGAAGGAAAGAAAAAAGAATAAAGGAAGAAAATATAATTGTGTTATTGGGTCATTTTTGGTCTCTTGTGTACTTTTTTATTTTTAGGGGTTTTATTTAAGATTTTGAAGTGTTTTTAAAGAATGTTTCAGAGCGTTTTTTTCTTTTCAGAATTCTAGTGTACTTTTCATATATATTTTTTTTAATTTTTAGTGTGTTTTGGACTTTTCAGGTTTCATTTAACTTCAAGGATTTATTTATTTTAATATTTCATTGCTTTCTTTATGTTCTTTTTTTGTGGGTTTATTCTTGAATATTTATTTAAAAATTGAGGTTTTTTGTTTTGGTGGTGCATAATTTTAGAGTTGGCAGGCAATGGTGAACTGGTAGGGGATTTTTTTTAGTTGGAGGCTAGCCTGGTCTTGAGATTGATCTCCCAGAGAGCCAGGGATAAACAGAGAAACACAGTTTCTAAAAATTAAAAAAATATAGAAAATGAAAGGGAGGGAGAGAGAAAGAGAGAGAGAGAGAGAGAGAGAGAGAGAGAGAGAGAGAGAGAGAGAGAGAGAGAAGGAAAAGGAAAAAAAGAGGGAAGGAAGGATGGAAGGAAGGAAGGAAGGAAGGAAGGAAGAAAGAAAGAAAGAAAGAAAGAAAGAAAGAAAGAAAGAAAGAGAAAGAAAGGAAAGAAGGAAGGAAGGAAGGAAGGAAGGAAGGAAGGAAGGAAGGAAGGAAGGAAGGAAGGAAGGAAGGAAAGAAGGAAGAAAGAAAGAAAGAAAGAAAGAAAGAAAGAAAGAAAGAAAGAAAGAAAGAAAGATAAAGAAAGGATACTTCTTAGTTCTTTAACTTCATTTGATTTCCTGGATTTTTAGAAGAGTGCTTTCGAGGGTTTTTTGTTTTCAGACATCTAGTGTATTTTTGTGTTTTTTCTAGTTTTATAAACAAGTTTACTGTGTTTTAAGATTTGGGGGAATTATTTTCCCTTCAGCAATTTATTTTTTATCTATTATTAATTTTTTTTTGTATTTTAATGCATATTGGGATTATTGCAATAGAGTACACATATTTTATCCTAGTGTATAGAACAGAATTTAAGGTAGTAAATAGCCATAAAATATTGCTATCCTTATTAATTCTGGATCACAAAAAATATATATCTCGAGAATATATTATTGTTCAATAACACTGAAATTATTTGAATTTTAAAAAATTTTGCTTACAATTTTAATATAAAATATTTGCTACTAGGTCAATACACAGAAAATAAAGTAATAAAAATAAGAACAACCAAAACTTTAGTAAATTTTTTAAATGCTAATGCTTTAAAATTAGGATTCAATCTAGTAAAGAATATATAATTTTTCTCTAAATAATACTCAAAATAAAAAATTATGAACAGTAATAGTGATTTTCTATTTTCACATATTTTTCATGCTTTCTTGGTAAATATATTAATCTTTAATAAAAGTGTTCAAAGAATGTGCAAATAGAATGTATTCATGAGAACATAATTAAAACAATTTTTATTTTTTAAATAAGATTATTTATTTTATATTAAAATAAAATAACTATTTCTAAAAATGACATTAAAGAATACATGGCATATTAATATTAACACATTCATATTATATTAAAATGAATTAAAGTATTTTATTAAATAAGCAATGTTAGGGCTGATGTATACAGCATTAGTACAATAAATGTGTGTGTATGAATTCCAAAAATAAACCTGTGTTGTCACTTACTAATGTATAGCAAAACAATTGACAAAAAGGTATTACAAAACGTCACAGACTACTAAAGCTTTTGATATAAAGCATGATGTTGAATGATGCTAAAAGTTCTTTAGGAATATTATATTTAATGTCAGTGAATGTGGTGTGGAAACTGACTGGTCATCCTACACTGGGACAGCTGCCAAGAGACCTGTGCTCATCAGGCTCTTTACTGAAAGCAACTGGAAATGAGGACCCTAAATATTAAGGGTGGAGGTAAGGCCACCCTTGAGGAATTCCTTCTGCAACATCCCGGTGGCTCAGTTTTAATCTCACATTTCTTAATTACCAAGAACCAGGATAAATTAGAACTGAGAATATTAATACCAAACACGACCTAGTGCATACAAGCATTATTTTAGGGATCCTAAAATATCCTAAATCCTTGAAATGACTCTGTGAACAATGACAGAAATGGAACAACAACAACAACA